>NC_056732.1:789073072-789078072 GCF_019279795.1 Protopterus annectens | reverse complement strand
AGGATTTGGGAGCCATAGAAGAGTATATAGGGTCTATGACACTGGATCGAAAACTGATTTAATTGAATGGCTTTTACACAGAAAATGCCATTGATAGAAATCAGTTTTGTGGAGGGCTATGCCCCCCACTAAATATATATACCAACTCTGAGATCGCACTGCAGTGAGGAAAGGGCAAATGTTTTGATCTTCACTGTACCATGATCTCATAAAACTGATTTCTATCAATGGCATTTTCATTGTAAAAGCCATTCAATGAAATCAGTTTTCGATCCAGTGTCATAGAACCTATATATATTCTTAATATGAAACACTGGAGCAGGGGTAGGGAGTGCTATGCAGATGCTGAGGAAGATGGCCATATAGAAAAGCAGCTCCTACCCTAGTAAAAAGTTCACAGAAGAATGGGGCAACAAAATGATAAAATATGGAATAATGTCTAGGGCAGCAGGCATGTGAATAATAGTAGTGGAGTATGAGGGCTGATTGAATGGGAGGCATGAGTTTAAGGGTAAAAATCTAGGGCTATTATGTTTAAACCAAAAGTGCAAGGTGGGGTGAAACGTGAATGAAGTGTGGTGATGAAGCAAAGGAAGTCAGTACATGCAGAGGGATGAATGCCCTGTGATGAACTGTGAATTAAAAATGTATCTATTATAATATGGGTGACTAAGTGGTAGGGCAGTAAATAGCATTGCCAAATGTAGAGGATTATGATCATGACTCATATTATAAATGTGCTATTATGTATCTGACACGTAGATGCCATGAAATTCACCTAGAGATTATGTATTTTTGCAAAGTAGTATATTTCTGGGTGATCGTTCTCTATGTGTAATTTTGCAAATAAGAACAATCCCAGTCTAAATATGCAGTGTTACATTACACCTGTAATGTTTTATGTACGTATGGTCAATAAGTAAAAGATCTAAGATGAGAAAGATTATGCAGATACTACACTGGAGGCATACGGATGAGAGAAAGAGCTACGGGGTGACTGGAAGGAGAGAGAGAGACTGAGAGACGGGGAGAGAGAGAGAGAGAGAGAGAGAGAAAGAGATTAGTACAGAGGTAATGGAGTAAAATACTGTCCAGGGAATGTCATCCAAGTGTCTTTTAAGGCAGATGACTGGCATGCTGAATGACCTTTGTATTCCAGCTGTTAAGAGATGGGATGAAGGATAAGGAGTTAGAATGCAATAAGGGTGTGAACAACTCAATAAAGAGAGGACATATATTGAGCAGGCTCAAAATGGTAAGGCTAGCTATAGCATGCTTACAGGAGCTAAAGTTATGTAAGAGAGAAAGATGGGGTTGTTGCAAAACAGAGTATAGAATGAGTGGGAAAGGATTGTAGTCCAGGAGAGGGAAACTAAGGAAAGAAATTTACAGTGGAAGAGGGAAGACATTCATGGTGATGGAAGAGTATAACAAGGATGAAAGGAAGGTATGTGGTGTGTAGAGACACTTTTCACGACAAGGGAGTGGTAGTGGGATCTTCTTATAGCCTAAACAGAGATGAAGTTAAGGAAATAATAGGTTGCATGCTGTCAGTATAAAACGAGACACTGAGTGGTATGGTCAGGTGATATTAATGTAGTGTTAGATCCAAATTTTGACAGGTTATATGGGAAGGAAGAATTTAATGTGTAAGGAAAAGCATAAAATGCACAGGGGAACTAGACACATGAAGGAAAATGGAAAAGGGTGAAGCAGTTTAGGTTTAGTAGACAAGAAAGTAATCAGCATGCTGGTTGGATTGGATATCAATGCACAATGAAACTTCATGCAAGGTAAAGACTGGTGACATATATAAAAGGGGAGCGTTGGTTCATTCCTTGGTTACAGAGCTATGGAAAAGGGGAAGGGGAGTGCTGGAGGGGTGGAGATGGAACCCAAGTAAATGAAAAGGTGCAGGGCAGCTAAAGTGGTTACAAAGCCTAGGTAGTTCAAAGGAATAAATTAGAAAAGGTGGAGTTAGGACTTAAAGAGTGGAATGGAATTAAGGCTGCTTTAGGGGAGGCGTGATGGAATATATAGGATGTCAGAAGGCAATTAGATTGGATAGTGGAAATGGAGAGAGAGTTGTACCAAGGGCAGCCAGACATGAATGAAGAAGAGGAAGAAGAAACCCCTTATCCTCTCCTTCCCTGTTAAACATTTCAGGTTTCAAAATGATGACCTTATTGTATTTCTCACAGTGCTTATTTTCCATCAAAAATACACAAAGTAAAAGCTGCAATGCAAGCTATCTGAAAAAAAATCAGGCTAAAGATATTCATGAATTCTTCCTTTCTCCTACTCCAATAGCACATTATTCATATTTTCTGTTAAAGTAACCATTTCTGAATCCAGTTGCTAAAACACCATGCAGCTCAGTAAAGGGTTTATATGTTATTACGCTAATCAGAAGAATGCTAGACAATGACATGTTTAACTACAGCATGGCTCAGAAGTCTGACCATGGTGCTACTTCTGATTCAGATATACAATTATGCTAAGGCAGATCCTTAAGGTATCATACAATTTCTGCATTAGCATTTCAGAATACCAGCCTATACACACTGATGAGTTGCGAAGCAGCAAACCATGTGTCTATGCATTTTATTATTTCTTAACATATCTTTGTAAATCTAAAAAGCTTTTTAGGTATTGTATCATCTTAGCTACATATTTCTGCAGTTGTTTCTTTTCTTTGAAAATATTTTCCTAGCAATATTCTCAGCATAAGGGATACTCCATATAGACACTGTGGACTACTTTTTCTGTCATGCTCTGTAAGCAAAGTCATATTTCCTTTAGGCTACTTTTGTTTATCAGTAACTGCAAACAAATTCTTCCTGCACTTGTAAAGCTTCATCTTCTTTTATCTTTATATTTACTTTTGCTCTCTTCTTTTTTCACCTGCCCACTTTATTTATGTCTTCTATCCTATAATTTCACAATAGTTCAACACTCCTAAGGGTAAATTAAGCTATTCAAGCAAAATGAAAGAAGTACTTTGAGATAATTATGACCCATGACTATTGTATGACAGAAGAAACTACTAAATCTGTCCTTCAGCACCCCATACATTAATATTTTACCATACACCCATAGAAGAGATAAGATGTTTCATCCATTAGACCATGAACAGTAAGCCCGCAGGAAGAGATTGTATTTCAGCTGAAATACATTTACTAAGCAGCATAGTGCCTTAAGGCAGAAATGGAAGCAGGTACTTAGACTCCATAGTCATGTTCTTCAGAATTTGTGGCAATGACATGCTCGAGGAGCTGAGCAATGTTTTTGCAATTATCATGTTCAAGAAAAGAGTCAGTGTATGTAAGTAACTGAGGCATTCTTTTCTCTTAACATTGCAGGGAAATCATAGTCTGCATTATTCTAAACCATCCCCTTGTCATAGTGAAGATGTCCTGCTAGAATCACATTCTGAATTCATAGCAGCTCATGCAATGACACACATGATTAATCGCCAGGCACATCTAATAAACTGTCAAGAGCAACATTTGGAATTTTGCACCTGATTCTCACTTAACTGACAAAGCTCTCTGGCCACACAAATGATGACGCTTTTGGAAGACACTTCTGAGATTTATTTTATAAAGTTTATATATGCTTTTAGTCTTCTGCCTTACCAGGTGACTAACTTTGATAGTGTCACAAACTCCATGAAGTGGCAGCTTGCCTTAAAAACAAAATGCCTTGCTTTTGAAACTGAAAAGAGACAGTTTAGGAAGGTAAAGAACAAAAACATCAGCTGGGTCTTTTTTGCAGTTTTTACTGAATAACTTGTCTGTATTTCATTTTAACCTTTTGATTTGGATGTTATTTGAGACATTTTACAGGCACACTAATGTTTACAGACATCAGGCTTGGTTAAGCTCTGTGTTTCTATAGCCATACAATAGATTTATGCTCTAAATATAAGGTGAGAAAAAGGCTGAAACTTAGCATGTGTGTAGCCAATGGGGTATGGGTTTATTAATATGAACGTATCTGTAAAGATTTAAAAAGTAAAAAGTCATGGGTATTGTGACAGGTCCCTACTCTGGGCCAGCAATCAAGGAATCTCAGTCCTCACCACTGAGTCCGGTGAGGGACAGTCACTAAGAGCAAAGATGGATTCACATGTCATTTTCAGATACATCTCCCTCCAACAGGCACAATTTCCCTTAAGAGAACACAGGGAGCACACTCCAGACCTGATGTTGGACTCTGTTTCTCTCTCCAGACCCACAAAAACTCCATGCTGAACATGTTGGAGCTCTAGATCCTTTTCACAGTATCTGACACACACACTTGGATATTTGAGTTTCACACACACATACATACCTGGGAAAAGCTGGCACAAATTAACTTGCTGTTCCCCTTTCTGCCCAAACTCTGAGGTAATCACTCTGCAACCAGTTAGGTACCCTAAGGCTCTTACAAAGGGTACCCAATAATACTGTGTAAAATGAATACTAATACAAATGCTAGAGTGTGACCAAAGCAGCAAGGCTTTCAAGAATGGCGACAGTGTCAATAAAACAAGCATAAGTACTCTCAAGATGTTAAAAGTATTCTCTAAAGGATCAGCCGCAATGAAAGGTATTAAAATATTTAATAATAAATAATAAAACAGAAAACAGGAGAATACTGAATACAATAAACAACAATGTTTAAACCACAGAGATATAAACAATAATACAGTTGGATATTTTCTCATAGATGCAGAAAACAATACTAAACTATTCTCACTAGGGGTCTATATTATGTTATCAACCCACTTAGCTTGTCGAATGCCTAAATGTCAACAGCTAAGGGTCGAAAAGTGACAATCTCGAATGGCCAGTTAAGCAAATTCTTTCACCGGGAAAAAAATTGCTTGACCATGCCAAACTAACATAAACTAGCAAATCACCAAAAAGCAGTCTAAAGAGGCAAAAGTACTGAAATTGCGTATTTCAGCACGCACTTTATTACAAGGTTGACTTTTCAGTCCACAGTTCCAAATA
>NC_056732.1:788968072-789068072 GCF_019279795.1 Protopterus annectens | reverse complement strand
GTCACAGAAGGTACCCTTTTAAGATTAGTTTACTGTGCCTCTGTCCAGCAGGGACACAGGAGAGATCCCAGGGGTGAATTTGCGATTTCCCATCCACGCGTCCAAATTTCACTTGAAGAGGATCAGCGAGGGGCTATGTTAAGGTATCATTGTTCCTAGATTAGTACTAGGCTAACTGCCCTTGTGAGCCATTTTAAGCCTAGCCAATTAACCCTTGGGAGATTCAAACCCTGCACCTTGTGTTTGTAAGGCAAACACCTTAACCATTAGGCCACCCTCCCAACCATATTTGCATGGCACACGGCTTAGCGCAGACATGGTAAAACTTATAAATATTTTAAGTTTAATGGAAGCTGTCGTAAGAAGAGCAACTCAGCTTAGTATCATTGTATGGTGGTCAGCAGCTTCTATGACAAGGAAAGCATAAATTAGAGGTGGGAATCAAATGTGTGGCTAGCACACCTGGTAAACATGAAGAAGCACAGAACACATAGGATATGTAGATATGGTTTAAGTCCCACATTTTTCTTTTATACGTTAATAACCAGTTTTTACAATAATGTGTGTTGGCCTTTGCCTGTCTCGTTTGCATGGTGCTCACCTGTGAGCAAATACAGCATAATATCACAGACAAAAAAGTGACATTGTCAATTTCAAAAAGATGCAATCTTACATATTTTGCCTTCTATATCTTAAACAAGCTACGCAACATTGCAAGACAATCAGCATGCATGCATGCAAAACACCTGCAGTTCCATAACACCTGTAGACAATAAAGTGACATTGTCAATTTCAAAATATATACATTGCTACATGTGTGATCTTCCACTGCGCAAACATTCTATGTGGTGTTGCTCAGTGGCCAGCACTCATGCATAGTAATGAGTGGAAAAAATACACCTGCTGCCTAGCTCTCTCTGTGACAACAGGTGTAAGCTATGGCCACAATACAGGTGAGCCAGGGGTTCTAATCCAGCACAATCCAAGTTTTATTAATGCTGTTCTGCTATAATTTATATAAAAATTAACAATATAAAAAAAATTATACATAAAAATAATTATGTATAGCAGGTGGTTCGAGCATACAGATGATATCATATGTGTTATATATCTAACTGTGCGTATCAGTACAATTATGGTTCTACAATTAAACATTTGTTCTCTGAACTTTCATGTTAAATGTACAGGGCTAACCAATCAATCCTTCCATGTGTCTATAACTAGTGAGCATGTCTGACAAAAATACCCACTGTGGTAATGAGCACTCTGAACAGTAATGAGTGTAAAAATGCACATGTTGTCCAGCTCTTCCCTGTAGCAACTGGTGTAAATTCATGCCAACAATACAGTTGAGCCAAGGTTGTAATTTAATACACTCCAAATTTTATTAATGCTGTTCCACTCAGTTTTTAATAAAAATTAAAAATATATAGATAACTGTACATAACAATAACTCTGTATAGCAGTGGCTAGCATATGGACCATATGTGTGACTGGGGGTATTGTGACAATTACATTTCTGTAGTTAAAAGTTTCTTTTCTGCTCTAGGATGGACTACTTCTTCAATGATAATCATATACACAACTCACATAACACAAGTCTATTTGAAAAACTGAATGTTTCGTTTCCCAGGACTCAGAAATCTTTCCTGCAAGTAATGCATGCATTTGCATTTCTGCTATATTGTTACACATTTGTCTTGCATTGCAAATGAGAATGCATAAACCAGGACCTTGTCAGGTCACACACATACATGGTTAACCACTCAGTCTTTAAAGTGTCTGTATAATTAATGAGCATATCTGGCAAACATTTCTTCTGTGGCGAGGAGGAAACAACTGTGTGGAAGAATATGTGCTCTACATTTTACATAACTTTGAATCCCAGGTTTATCAATTTACTTTTCTCAGTGTGTAATGCCACACAAAAATTTGTCAAGTCATAAAATTTATATCCCAATACATGTCTTAAAATTCAAGTCATCTAACAAGTATAGTAGCAGACAAACCACAAATTAATGCCAGCTGTCACAATACTGGTCGTATTTCATTAACTGCCTTCTTCTCTGGCAATGTTGCTTTGTGTGCACCATCACACAAACGTGGTTGGCATGGTTGTGCAGGTTTTTGCAGTAGCCATGAAATGCAATCTCACAAATTGGTGGGAAAACACTTTAACTGTTGTTAGATGACCTGTGCAGAAATGTCAGACCTAGGAAGGAAGGTGCCCAAATTAAGGCTCAAAGATGGGATGCAGAGGAGTCCAACATTTTTATTGCACTCCTCGTAAAGTGCCTCAGTCATGGGTTGCTGCAGGGGGACTATACTAGGTCTCAATATAAATAAGAGGCTTGCAATAGTCTAACCAAGACTGTCTCCAGGGTGACTGGCATTCCGCACACTGGGAGCTATCCAGGCACCATTACAACAACCTGAAAAGGAGCAAACAGGAACAACTCAACTAGTGGATGATGAGTTTAAGATTGTTGACATCTCACAATTGTGTAAGTATATAGATAAAGATACTTCAAATTATATACAAAGCTGGAGATAGCCAAGACTAGTATGCATAATGCTCTTCTCTTTGTCTTTCCCCTTTATTTTACAGCTGGCAGGAGATTTCAGTGAACAGGGAGGCCCATGCTGAAGGCTTAGAAAGACTGAGAGAAGAACGTATGTATGCAGCATAAATTAATAATTATTTTATTGAAAGTATTGCTCTTCGATACTCTACTAGCAAAATAAGCATACATATCTTAACTGTAAAACCAAGAAGCATGCTTCATTCTACAGCTCAAGGTAATTTTAGGGGTCAATTGTAATAGTGTATTCAGATGTTGTGGGATCAAATCTCACAAGTAATAAATATATACAAACATATTAAATATGACTTTCAACAAAATTGGCATAAATGCCATGTTGTTAACTTAATCAGTATTATTTTTAAAAGCATTTGGACAATATATGCATATTGCAATGATTATTTGGAACAATTCTCAGTCCTAGGTTGGATTTTTAAACAGTATAGTTAATGTAAAAATAAAAATATATTTTATTGTAGTAATTTATTGTATGTGATATATGATGATTGAAATTATCTTTTTCTTTTTTTTCTGTTACCCCACCCCTTATCTATTTTTTATTTTTATATGTGATCACACCATTCTGATGTCATAATTTTCTGACAACAAACAAAATGAGGTCCAACACAGGGGGGTAGGCCAACTGCTGCAGCTCGGTCTGCCACCACTTGAATGGCTGCTGCACCAATGCCCAGCACATTTGGTATGCAACCCAGCAGTACTGCCTCTGCAGCTTCTCCACTACCTGGGCCCTCAATATCAGATCATATTACCCCGGAAGCTGGTGCATTGGTACCTTCCAGGACTATTGGTGGAGGTGGGGATTTTGTTACTTGCCAGGAGCTGCCAGGCATGGTGAGTGAGGACATAAAATGTACCATTGGTGCACACCTCAGCCATATGGATAATATGTTTGTTGGAATGCAGAGAAAACCAAAATGTCAAGCACTCCAACAGGAAACTCAGGAAGGGGACAGTGATGACAGTTCTGAGGATGAGGAATAGATTGTCACTATCCCCATGCTTGACAGGCATGGGCCTCTGATATCCCCTCCCTATCTCCAATCATGTTATCCCCCAACCTTTTGCATCCCTCACCATCCCTGTTTCTGTCTTGTTTGTCTGCACCCATTTCCTCACCTACCCTACTTACCTGACCCTGACATACCTATGTCGCTTACCCAACATTCTTCTCTTTTTGAAATACTGTCAAAAAAACTGGGTACCTGTCCCACAAAAATATTCTTCCCATACATAGCTCTCCACTTTGCACATCTGTTTTCTCGACACACTTGATTCGTTCCAATTGTCTATATAACATGATTGCATTGTTGTCACCCAGCTGTGTGTTGGTGACAGTCCAAATTCATCCAACTTTCTATCCATTTTCATATTACACTGTTGAAGAAGTGGATAGCTATGGTTCTTTCCTAATTCTTTCCTGCAAATTTCTATATTGCTTCCCTTTTGTTCTTCTTCCCGCTTGCCCCTATTTCACCACTTTCCTATCTATCCCATTTTGACACTTTTAATCTGGTCAAAAAATAGAATCACACACCACACATGGCAGAAATGCCCCCAATAAATGCCTTCACTTTTTATCTGCTTCATTTGCATGGAGTTTGGCATCACACACCAATGCTGAGTGACAGTGAATGGCTCTTCATGTCTTATGACATTGTATGGTTACCTCCCCACAATGCAGCTTCAACTCACTGCACTAAAGAAACACACATTTACATCAGAGTAAAGGCAGTACTTTAAAACATTTACTCTAACATTTATTTAGACTGCTGACTGTATAAAATGCAACTCTATATGTGTACTGCTAACATAAATCAATTCAGTGATGTTTATTTTCATACAGTACTTCACTGTAGTCACAACTTTTCACATTTGCAGGAATTATCACATTTACTTCTGTGATTCCATCCTGACAACATGTGAAAAAAATTAGATTGAGTTGGATTCTAGCCTTGTGTTATTTGCACTCTAAATATGAGTCCACTGCTCTTACCCCTGTGTCACAGGGAAAGTGAGGCAGCAGTTGTATTTTTTACGCTGAGTACTGTTCAGAATGCTGAAAGCTGTGCTTTTCTGCTTAGCGTGTTTGTGCAATAGAAAGCAAAACAATAGAAATATTACTATTTTCCCATTTAAGCAGAGAACTGTGTTTGCTCATCGCTTAACTCCACGCAAATTTGGAAAGGCGATAGCAATAGTCCTTCATATCATAAATGTTATTACACAACATTTCCAATATAAACTACACTTTGAACACCATGATATCTGTCAACAATTTCTCCCATAGCTTATATGCATAAGTACTTCTCAAATTCAAGTTGAATTCATTAAATTTGAATCTTGTATGCACAAACACTTTGCCATTGATCATGCAAACTAGTTGCTCGGTGATGTTATATGTAAAGAGTTGACTGGCATTTATTAGTGTGTTTACTACCCATTTAGTCTAATCCCATTGAAATCCATGTAAAACTCAACCAAATGGAAGGGACTTGTTAAGGACTGAACACATATTCACTCAGACTCATGTGTGACCTGGACCCATGCACTTGAAAATGTATATTTCAGTAATATTTCACAAATGTCAACTACACTACAATAATTAAATAGCACAACTGCATTGTTACATCATCTAAAGATGTACACTGACAATAGACATTGAGATTGTCTTATACATGTTTTAATGTGGACATGAATTCATCACAAATATGAGCACACTTACATCCATAATTGCATTCATGCTGATCACAAAACATGTGTGTGTGTGTGTGTGTGTGTGTGTGTGTGTGTGTGTGTGTGTGTGTGTGTGTGTGTGTGTGTGTGAGACTGTAAGTGTGAAATGTACACAGCGTATTGAGAAATAGGTGCATATGTCTGTAACATGCATTCCTAACAGATTTTTGCATCTAGTTTGAGAAATTGTATTTTAAAGTATATCTACACATTGGAAGCAAACATAATATCCAAAGTCCACACTTTGTACACTACTTTCATAACAGGATATTCTATCTGCATCATAAAATGATGATGTCATCATCTATAAAGACCACTACGACAAGGAAAAAGCATACTTTGGTGATGGTGCAAATATTAACTACAGTGTTCTGCAGATGGGAACAGAATAGTTAGGTGGGGTTAACTTACCACAACAGCCACACTGTGTGTATGCATGTATGTGTGTGCATAGTCAGAAGAAAATAAGTCTTAATCCTACTGTCAGCAATCAAGTGTCATGGGAACAAAAACTTTCATAGTTGTACATGCCTACACAGCCCTTTCATAAAGCCCTCCCAAGATCTTCTTCCAAACATACAATGATGATGTCATCCAGTATAAAGTATCCAGCAATAATGTAGAAGTCAGGCTTGTGCTGTGGTGCTTGCATTAAGTACTGCATTCTCTAGCTTGTGTAACTAGTTAAATAGGAGTTCTAATGTCAATGCAGTCACCTGGTGTGTGTGTGTGTGTAGTCAGAAGAGCATGAGTCTGTATTCTACTGCCAGCAATTAAGTCTCATGAAGAACAATGCTTTTCACAGTCATACAGCCATTTTATACAGGCTTCCCTAGAACTCCTAAACATACACTGCTGATGTCAACAACTATGAAGTGTTGTCTGACACTATGAAAGCCAGACTTGTGTTTTGGCACTTGCATTAAGTACTGTGTTTTGTACATAGTTAGGTAGGGGATCAAGTCAAATGATGTGTGTTTGTGCTTAGTTAGTTCACATTTTGGAGACCATTTTAGAACAGCATATGAGACACTACTACTACCATCTTCTTCTCACCAGACACGGCTGATGTTTTCAGCTATAAAGTGTCTGACACTATGAAAGCCATAGTTGTGCTGTGGTTCATGCATTAAGTAATGTCTGTGTAGATAGTTAGGCAGGAGTTCTAATCTCACTACACTCAATCGTTTTTTGTGTGTGTGTTCATTCAACAATCAGTCTGGTGACAATTTTAGAATGACATGTGAGTTCATAGCTATCACAAACACTTCTCCAAGCATCTTCTTGTTAATATACACTGATGATGTCATCATCTATAAAGTGCACTCTGACACCATTCAAAAAAATACTTGTGCTGTGTCATGCGTGTTAGGTATTGTGTTCTTCAGCTTCTATAACCAGGTAATAAGGGGTTCTGTTTTAACAGCAGTCAACTTGAGCATGAGTTTATTCAAATAATATTTCTGAGACAATTTTACACAGAGATGTAATTAAACATGTATGCCAGGCACTTTTCCAAACATCTTCTCAGCATGTGAGTCCATAGCTATGTCAGATACTTCCCCAAACATCATCTTATTACACTGATGCTATCATCCTCTATAAAGTGCACCACGACAGTGTTAAAGTCAAACATATGTGGTGGTGGTAGTCTTATACTGTATGGAATCCAGCTTCTTTACCTACACAGGTTTAACATTGAAATCAGACCAAGTCAACTGCTCTGTGTGTGGTTGGTGGTACATTACAGTCATTGTAGGACCTTTTGAATCTCTTTTCATTTAACTACCATTTAGAAGAATGTTTAACATAGCCCTATGAATCTAACAACCCCTTTTTTTACCCTCTGTCCACATAACATCCTTCCTGCAGAGGACTGGAGGATGTCCTCATCTCAAAGATGCATGCACACATCATGAAGCAGAATCCCTCTGTGAACCTCTGCAGGCCAATTCCAGACCACTGGATGTGTAATTGCTAATTCCATCATGGGGTAATACACATGTCACATATGGACAGAGGCAGTATGTAATGCAATCAAATACACACATATGCACACACCCTTACTATCGTTCATCATATAGCTTTAGTGATTTTGGTTCAAATGCTATAATAATTGCTAGGATTTTATGTGATGTTGTTCATAAGCCTAGTAATGTCCTATGACCCTATGAACATATATGTCAATGTTGTTGTCATCCACATGAGCTATGTTGAGGTGTAGATGTATAGTATAACAAACTGTGATGTAAGGTAATGTACTGATGGCCGCTACTGCCATTTGATTACATGTTCCTTCCATAACAGGTGTAGTAATATGCCTCCTGAGAACTGTGGACATGGGATGATATTATGTACATTGTTCGCTTAGTAAAGCATGTTTTTGTGGTGGAGCATATCAACATTCTACATAGTTGTCATTCACCCTGCACAATGACACTTGCAGTATGGCACAGGTGTGCATGTGTATGCCTACCATTGTTAAATGATATGTGACATACATCAATATAACATCATACTAATTACATGGGCACATAAGTCTTGTCTCATCCATATATTGCAATGATTTTATATACACAACCATATAACAAATTTTGATTCAATTGCAATCTTGTGGAACTCATTGTATGTGCAATTCTTTGCTATTCACAAGGATTATTGAGGTGGTCCCCAGCAGCATTGTGTGACTATCAGCATTTAGTTCAGTAACTGATCTGCATGAGACACAGAAACTGATTTGTAATGTTTTCATATATCGTATCAGGGAAATCACACACAGCTTTCTAGTGAAAAATCATAAAAAACATATAAGCATATGACGTGCAACTGATGTAATTACGTGACATAGTACAGTTGTATGGCTGTGTGAACAGTACCACTATCTGGCATGTGATACATACCCAAAGTTGTATTTGGGGGTGTTGTCACAAATGATTTTTAAATAAGTGTGAAATGTTAATGGGAACACACAATTAAGTGCAGAGCTGTTTATATATAACACCACTCATAGTCAACCAGAGAAAACAGGTAATCTGATAGCTTACAGTTTATATCAAACTCCATCTCCTGTCCCCACTGGCTATCAGCCAAAGTATACATGCAAACATTGCACCACTTATTTTCTCAGGGAGAAGCTCATTTGTGTACTCTATAAGGTTAAAAACACAGAATCAATGGGCCCCGACAATAACCCAAGTTGCTTTTTTAATAACTTGAATTCTGACCTAGCAAACAGTTGGATCCCTACATAAACACAGCCTCCAGATAGCCTATGTTCTGGCAGAAGATTATACTGCAACAGTTATCCATCTGAACAAGGGTGGACCATCACCTGATTTAGGGTATTACGACTTATAGACCGATAATCCTGACTCTCCTTATCTGTAAAGCAGACCAAAGAATCATCATGGACGTTATCAAAAAGGACACAGGTAATCTCCTGACTGTGTACCCAACCTGTTATTCATTTGTTAAGGCTACATACTGTCTGTTACTTCTGGTTGAATTCTTCAAGCAGATCACCAAGGACATGCATGAGGAAAAGATTGTGCAGCCCACCTGACTTGACCTGGCTAAAGCATTTGGCAAAAATCCACACTCAGCTATTACAGAGAAACTGTGTCAAGTGGGCATAAATACCTATGTCAGCAAGTGGGTAGACACATGGATCACAGACAGGATACATACTATCAAAGTGTGTGAATTCATCTCTATCAAGAGTCCAGTGACCAGGGCCATATCCCAGTGTTCTGTACTAGGCCCGTTCCTGTTCAGCATTAAATTCTCAGATGTCAAGACAAATTTAGACAGCCATTTTCTATCCAACTTTGTGGACAACTGCAAACTGTAGACAGTTTTTGAATCCAAGAATGCTGTTGATATACTGCAGAAAGTACTAGCACACACAAATGATTGTTGCTAGAGCCAAGGAGACACACTAAATGAAGAAAATGTAAAATTATTACCTTTTTGAAAGCAAATATATAGGCTAATTACAATATAGACAGCACACCCCTATGAGTGGACCAAGTGGTACCTGACCTGGGTACTCAGATAGATTATATGAAGAACTTCCACCAGTATGTGCCCCACAGTTGTGACAAATCCCTTATATGTAGCACACCTCCTAAACATGAGCTGACCATCCACATCAAAGGACATTATGATTCCATTGTTCTCAGCCCTCATCACACCAATAATTGAGTATAATGCACCCTTTTGCATGTACCTCACTACAAATGTGCAACAGCTGGAGCAACCCTAGAGTTATCGCATAAAGAAGATACATGGTAGAAACAACAAGTCCTATGCAGACAGATTGAAACCCCTATTACTGTATTATATCTCTCACAGACTACTAAGGGTCCATCTGTGTCTGGCCTACAGAGCAGTATCCAATCTGGCCATGATAGAAATGTTACACTTTGTTAATGCAAACTGCATGAGGGTCAATTGTTCCAAAGATGTTAACTGAGCTTCTAACATAATAAATCACATTGTAGAGATAGAGACAACTCTCAGGCACTACTCCTTTTCTAGAACAAGCTTGCCAGCCAGGTAAAGTAAAGGCCTTGCCTGACCCACTTCAAGTGCAACCTAGATCAATGGATGACTAATCATGATTGTACTCCTGTTGATGCAACCATGTCCCTCATGGATAGAGGCAGTTGACATTACATAACACAGTATAGACTTATACCTGTGTGAACATCATTCACATATCAAATTGTGAAACACGTTACACATGGCTAAGCTATTATTAGATCTTGGGACTTTAGCCTAGCAGTCTACTATGCACCTATACACTTATGATGTAGATTTTTATCCTAGGTACAGCAATAGTATGACTTTATAGCATCACAGATGTACCAGTCCCTTATGTCAGTATTACTACCTGATAGTTTGCATGAACACTTATGCATACATGGTAGTATAAACATTTCCATGGCAATATAAGGGTGGAAGTATGGCACATGTCTTGGGTTTGGCATGTGCTGATATAAAGTGCACTCCAGGTATCATTTGTTATGTGAGCAATATCACAGTGGCAGTGTCCTCACTCATTGACACTGCACTTTGCAGTATTGTAGTTTCAGTGCACATGGTCATACTGATGCATTGTCATCGGTCTGACATATTGCTGTACCATTCATTATAATAGATCACTTTTTAATTCACACATCAATTGCAGATGCTGCAGACAATATCCATTGCTATTATCTGCTGCAAATAAATAAAAAAAAAATACACAGCATGCGTGGGAAATCTACTGATAATAGTGTGTTGTTTTTAAGTGTTCTTATCCATATGGCCGATACCTATGTCTTCCAGGGATGATTTACTCAACTGTATTACTTTAGCCACATTGAGCTTCCACATATCTTTTTGGTCATGCATAAGTATTCTTTGTGAAACATAGCCATTAGGAGTTGACAGTGAAGACGTCTCTTCAAAGTGTTCTACAAGATGCTTGTGTGGCACATCCTCCTGTAATATATCCAGTAAATACGCAGCTTATTGACAACATTGATGACATGGGTTACATTCTTGCAACTGTGGATTGTGGCATATATGTGTCATGCAAACCTCTCAACTACCCAGTGTTGCTCTTAATTTAAACTACAGGTGTAACAGTGACCCTCTTAACACCTCCAAAAAGTGGTAATTTTTAATGAAGGTGTGCTTGATTCTCCTTATAGATTACG
Organism: Protopterus annectens; assembly: GCF_019279795.1. Lineage (NCBI taxonomy): Eukaryota > Metazoa > Chordata > Ceratodontiformes > Protopteridae > Protopterus > Protopterus annectens. The sequence goes on along the minus strand of NC_056732.1, from coordinate 789,057,028 downwards.
GACACATCATTACAGTTGTACACGTGTGTTCATGTAGAACATGTGTAATAACTCACAATCACATATTTTATGTCAGTGTCACAGATTAATGGTGTTACTATTCTAACATTGCCCATGATTGTGCCTGCTTCTGTCTACTGCTGTTCATGAGCCTGTTGCTATGTGTCCTGACTGGTTGAGACCTATTTTGACATTTCAGTTATATTCAAGCCAGTCATTTTGCACACCTTCAGAATATACACATACTCTTATTCTATATACCATTCTTGCTAAATGTCCTCCCAAGTTATCATATCACAGTGTTTCTATCACAACTAATCATCTCCATTCATATGTGATCTTATGTGACAGTCAGATGATATATAATAACTGTGTGATGATATGAATGTATTCACAAAGGAGGTGTAAACAGCAGTACATACTGTATTATGTACATATGTGATTATTTTTCATACTACTGACTTGTCTTTGAGGTGCACATACGTTGACATGCCCTTATCTGGTGTACATTACCATGTTTCATGTGTCCTCTTCCTCTTTCTTCATTCTTCCCATTCATGTCTGCAGCCCTTTTCAATATGCGCACTTACTCAGATGAGTGTATTTATACTGCATTTTATGTACCTTTGATGATCACCACAAAAACTTTATTTCAGTATGCAAAAAACATGTTGTAGTGTATATTGCACTGAGTACACTTTTCTATACTGCATTATTACTGCATTCATTACATTCAATTTAGTCCTCGTAGTCATTGTGATTGTCCGCACAATCTCGCAGAACATGTTTATCCTTAATTAAACTTGTCTGCTTCTGTTATATGCTTTTGTGTTACTTACATGGTTTTCTGGCAGGCAACACTGTTGCTGGCCATGAAGCATTGCTTGTATCCATGTAAGCATGATGCACAGCATGCATATGCAATTAGTGCTGCTGCTCATCATGCTTCACTCTAAGCCTACAGAGTTCATTGAATCTCCAGGAAGGTGAATGTAAATGGGAGAGGGAAATCTTGCCGGACACAAGTTATGTGGAGGCAGTCCATTAAAATCTGAGCGTGTGTATGTATGTTAGTGTATGACAATGGACATGATTAAAAGTGTGATAGCAAGACCACTCATCATAGTTACCTCTTATGAGAAGGAATCACGATACAAGTGCACCTTATTTCATTATTTTGCAAGGATAACTGCTGCATGCAGTGTTTCAAAGTGTTACATGATTGGAGTGCAAAGCATATGTACCTATATAAGCATCATATTACATGTGTATTACCTGTTGCTAACACATATTCACAGTTAACACATTAATGGCTAACTGCACTTCTGAAATATTTTTAATACCATGCTGGAAAATGTCTACTGAACTGAGCATTGTGCAACCTCATAGACAGTTGCACCATCATCATCAGGTTGTAAGTGACCGAATGAAACTGCAAGAGTTTACATACAACAGTTGTAGACTGGTATATCATGTTGTTTGTCCCCTCCATGCATCAGCCATTACCTCCATTGCATGACCATCAGCAGAACCATGCTGCTGGAAGAAAATTCACAGCAGATTTTGCCACAAAATGACAATTTATAATAACTATTCCTCACCATTTATTACATCAGACTGCACATGCTTGGAGTTTACATGACATGTTTTGAGGAATGGGTGGTGTGGTCTGATAGCCATCAATGCTTTGATGACAACTCACAACATACTGCAGCAATAAGTCATAAATTACAATTCACATTAATTGTTTTGCTATGGAATGATATATGTGTCTGTCACATTAAGGTGTATTGAGCAGTTATGTGATGGTGGATAGTCACAGATGTCAACCAGTGAAGTGCCTCCTTGCAATCCTGACTGTTCATCTCCAGATCACTGGACACAAGTCTTGTCTTTATAGGTGCATTATTGACAAGTCTCTGTGATATGTGTGCACAGTGTACAATGGACATACATGCAAAACTTGAAAACCACACTCATTAACAGTGCTCTGTAATTATATGTGTAATTTTGTCAGTTCATTAGAATATACTGTAATGGGTAATGTGAGAGACTGCCACACTCATTCACATACAGAAGTAGATAGAGTGCATTACAATGGACTCCTCGTGTCTGGAATACCATAAGCCAGTAAAACATATACAGGAAATAGAGACCACTGATATTACTTTAAGTCTGTTATACTCACTTACAGAAGTGCACTGCTACCAATCTTATTTGTGCAACCGATGACAAAATATTAGTATATGCATGTTTATTTTTGATTTTTTTTAAGCTTATGATGAGAACTAGCAGTGGACTTTGCTGATCAATGCCAAGTTACACACAAATGATGAGTGCAAACATACAGACATTTCTGTTTCTAAGCCATTTCTAGCCAGGAGTATAGTATGTGCATCTACACTTTCACCTGATTAAAACTGTATAATGCTGTTTAAAATTCAGTGTTTGAAACAGGGAGCAAGTGGAGGGTAAGATACTGGTTAAGTAAGAGGAATAAGCAGGATACTGGTGGGGGACTAACATATATATCCACTACTTCACAAGGCAAAATCTTGAATAAAGAAAACTTTAAAAAATGTTGTACACAATGCTGAATTTGAACACCTGCCAATCTTACTCCATATCCTCTAGATCTGTTCATTATCTGAGCATAAAGCATAGAAAATCATATTTCATCTACTAGAAATCAAATAGTTAAATTAGCCATGACAAATGCATTAAGTAAGGGGCTATGTGTGGATTACACTTCATAACTGTACTTATAATTTAAACATCCAAAAGAATAGAGTGTGCATTAAACCCTGGAGCCTATTTATATCATAATGACTGTATCTCCATAGTGCTATCAGTATTGTTTTCTGTTGTGCAGTGTGGCTAAGCATGGTAGTGCAAGGAGCACCATATGAGTGTGGCTAAAGGCAAAAATACATTAGTTTTTTACCACAGGATGTGAAGCATTAGTAACTGTTACAGAAGTATAGGCAGTGGTGCTGCCCAATGCCAAGCTTCACGGAAATGCAGAGGACAGAAACACATATTTTTGTTTACGGGCCATTTCTGGCAATGTGTGTGGTGTGTGAATTTATTTTTGATCATATTAAAGGTGTGAAATGGAGTTGATAGGACAGTAGTGAAAATGGGGAGGAAGCACAGAGTAAGACACTAGGGGAGTTATTAAAGAATGTGGAAGACAGCGATGGAAGCCCACCATATTTATCCATTTTTTACAAGGTAGGACTGCATTTCTGCACATAATTTGACAAAACTGGATAGTCACATTATAAAGTATGTGTGACAACACCTTAATAATACTGTGTAGTCAACTGGACCAAATAAAGTGTGTCATACAGACACATATGTGAAGTGAAGACATATGTATGGGGTGTATTTTTTTTTATTTTGTGTAGTACATGTGCTCTTTTCAATTTTTTATAAGAGACAAGAATGATGTGGAAGATATTTAGGACTGAGAGAGTTAGGTATGTAGGTTAGGTTAGGCAGCAGGCAAAGACATACAGAACATACAAGACAGATAGGAGTGGTGACAGACACAAGAATTTGAGGGGCACTATAACTGGGGATAGGTATGGGACTCCAGAAGCATATCCCCATCCAACATGAAAACAATGGGAATCTAGCCCTCACCCCCTGAACTGTCACCACTGTTTCTTGTCCTAGACACCCAGGGCAGTGCCAGATGGGATAGTGATTTTCATATTTGCTCCAAGATTCTTTCTATCTGGCTGATTTACGCACTGAAGTCCTTTTGCATGACCTCCTCCACCAGACCTGTCAGCTATTGTCTGGTGACACAGTCAGCACCTTAACTGGGAATACTCATGGTAGGTAGCAGTGCACCAGCCCATGGGGCAGAGCAACATGATGCAGGTGGTGCAGATAGTGCAGGGGTTGTGGAAGCAATGCTATCAGGCTCTGACTCAGAAGTGCCACTGCAGCCAACTGTGGAGTGATGGTGGTCTAAGGCAACAGAGAAAAATATCAAAAATGTCATGTAAATGTAATATATTCTTACACGGAAACTCGATCAGTCCAAATCAGTCCAACCAAGGAACTTCTCAAATATACCATTTATTAGACACACAATTCACAATTGTAGACAAGTTGACCTAGGTTTCGTCTTGAACTTATACAGACTTCATCAGAACTAACACATCATACTGAAACCACTTCCCTTTATAACACTCCCAGGTTAATTGATTAATTACACTCCCACAAAATTAAAGACACATACCCATCAGACCATACATATACCTAAAAACATATATAAGCTAAAACCATGAATAAAAACATACTATAATATTACATAAAAATAAACATATAAAAATATGTAAGATAAAATCAGTACAAAATGAATAATAAAATAATTTGATTTGTTAATCCAACAATATAAGTTACAAAATGTCTAGATAAAAACAAATGTTATGGCAGAAATTTTAGCCCAGTATATATCTTAACTTTAGTAATGGGGCTAAACTAATATGGTCATTAATTCCGGGATAACTAGTGGCATTTAACCTTATTTGTCACTTAGTTTCACTAATATCTAAATGGACATCCAAAATATGCCCTTGATTATCCTTAATAACTTGCTGAATAATACAAAATTGGAATTCGTGACCTATATTTATCTTAATATGTCTTGCCAGTGCATTAGTATTTTTCATATGTTTAATGTCCAGCAAATGCTCCCCTATACTTTCTCTAAGTGTACGACAGGTTTTTCCAATATAAAACGCCGGACACTGATTGCACTTAGCTAAATACACCACATTTCTGCTATAGCAATCATAATGTCTATTAATAAATATAATTTCTTTCCCTAATTTAATCCTATTTCCTGATGTATGAATATACTTGCATTTATTACATCTGCCACACTTAAAATTCCCAATTGTTCTACAAGACCTAGATGTCAGTTTTAACTTACTACCCTCTAATAGTTTTTTAAAAGATCTATCCTTTCTATATACATTAATGGGAGAGGCCCTTAATTTACTATATACACTAGTATCTAATTTCAATAAATCCCAATTCCTCTGTATTATCCTCACCATAGATTCCATGTCACAATTATATGTGGTTATAAAAAACAAACCTTCCTTAATTTTATTTTCCTTTTTCACTTCAAATTCAACCAACAACTCACCTATGTCTGTACCATTTTTTAATATGGGCTGATAAATCCCTCCCTTTCTTTTATCTATAATCTCCACCTTAATAGCTTGTACCAGGGTCTCGGGGTAACCTCTTTTCAAAAACATTCCTGTAATAAAATCTAGTTCCTTTTCAAAATTTAAGTAGTTATTAACCATTCTGGCAGCCCTGACCATCTGCCCTTTAATTATAGCCCTTTTCTGGTGGTCAGGGTGCCAGCTCTGATATTCCAAATAAGAATTCGAAAAGGTAGGTTTTCTATAAATATTTGATATAAGACTCCTTTTATCGTTATCAACTGTCAAATGGACATCTAAATAATTTATTTCAGTATAACTATAAACAAAGGTAAATTTTAAAAAAATTGTCCAAACTGTTAATATATTCCAGGAATGCTTCCAACCTCTGAATGTCACCATCCGAAATTATAAAAATATCATCCAAAAATCACATATATTTCTGAATGAATTTATTAAAATCACTTTGAAACACATATTCTTGTTCCCAATAGGACATAACATAATTTGCATAAATGGGGGCACACGCTGCCCCCATTGTTACTCCAGTAGCCTGCTTATAGTAGCTGCCCTCAAAAAACAAAAAATTGTTGTTTAATACCATGTACATAAGGGATACAAAAACATTTATTTGATCTTGATCAAATGACCCTATCTTATTTAGCTGATTCTCCAACCATTCTAGCCCAATACTATTAGGAATCACTGAATATAAATTACAAACATCAATAGTAAGTAAAATAGTTGAAGGGCCTATTCTCACATCATTTAGTTGGGATAAAAAATGCCATGAGTCCTTAGTAATGTAATTGAACATTTTTAACCCCCCTTGGAGATGAAAATCTAAATATTTACTTATAAAGCAAGTTTTATTCCTTTTACCATCCACAATCGGTCTGAAAGAAACATCAGTCAGACCCTTGTGAATTTTAGGAATGCCAAAAATATTGCTTATTACTGGAAAATTATTCACCAAATACTCAAAATCCATTTCATTGATTTGTCCTTGATAAAGCATATCCTTTAGCATCAGGTCGATCTTTGAATAGGCCACATGAATTTCATTTAAAGTTATTTCTTCATATGCTTCCCCTGTTAACATCCTAAACATATAGTCTGAGTAGTCATTTTTATCCATAATCACTATTCCATTGCCCTTGTCAGGCTTCATAAAACGAATGTCCTTATTTGTGATAAGCTCATTAAGCACTACAACTTCATCATCAGTCAAATTACTATACACATTTTTCACTTTGTTATTCATATTGCCTTTGAAATATTCCCGCATTTCTAACTCACAGGCCTTCTCAAACATCATCACTGTATTATTTGTGATAGGATTAAATTTGCTAGGTCTCTTTAGAACACTAGTATTTACGTGTCCATCCTGAAAAAAACTCATTTTAATATTCATTTTCCTAGTTAAATACTTTAAGTCAATAAGCACCTTTTTTGTTTTTTGAGGGCAGCTACTATAAGCAGGCTACTGGAGTAGCAATGGGGGCAGCGTGTGCCCCCGTTTATGCAAATTATGTTATGTCCTATTGGGAACAAGAATATGTGTTTCAAAGTGATTTTAATAAATTCATCCAGAAATATATGCGATTTTTGGATGATATTTTTATAATTTGGGATGGTGACATTCAGAGGTTGGAAGCATTCCTGGAATATATTAACAGTTCGGTCGAATTTTAAAATTTACCTTTGTTTATAGTTATACTGAAATAAATTATTTAGATGTCCATTTGACAGTTGATAATGATAAAAGGAGTCTTATATCAAATATTTATAGAAAACCTACCTTTTCGAATTCTTATTTGGAATATCAGAGCTGGCACCCTGACCACCAGAAAAGGGCTATAATTAAAGGGCAGATGGTCAGGGCTGCCAGAATGGTTAATAACTACTTAAATTTTGAAAAGGAACTAAATTTTATTACAGGAATGTTTTTGAAAAGAGGTTACCCCGAGACCCTGGTACAAGCTATTAAGGTGGAGATTATAGATAAAAGAAAGGGAGGGATTTATCAGCCCATATTAAATAATGGTACAGACATAGGTGAGTTGTTGGTTGAATTTGAAGTGAAAAAGGAAAATAAAATTAAGGAAGGTTTGTTTTTTATAACCACATATAATTGTGACACGGAATCTATGGTGAGGATAATACAGAGGAATTGGGATTTATTGAAATTAGATACTAGTGTATATAGTAAATTAAGGGCCTCTCCATTAATGTATATAGAAAGGATAGATCTTTTAAAAAACTATTAGAGGGTAGTAAGTTAAAACTGACATCTAGGTCTTGTAGACCGATTGGGAATTTTAAGTGTGGCAGATGTAATAAATGCAAGTATATTCATACATCAGGAAATAGGATTAAATTAGGGAAAGAAATTATATTTATTAATAGACATTATGATTGCTATAGCAGAAATGTGGTGTATTTAGCTAAGTGCAATCAGTGTCCGGCGTTTTATATTGGAAAAACCTGTCGTACACTTAGAGAAAGTATAGGGGAGCATTTGCTAGACATTAAACATATGAAAAATACTAATGCACTGGCAAGACATATTAAGATAAATATAGGTCACGAATTCCAATTTTGTATTATTCAGCAAGTTATTAAGGATAATCAAGGGCATATTTTGGATGTCCATTTAGATATTAGTGAAACTAAGTGGCAAATAAGGTTAAATGCCACTAGTTATCCCCGAATTAATGACCATATTAGTTTAGCCCCATTACTAAAGTTAAGATATATACTGGGCTAAAATTTCTGCCATAACATTTGTTTTTATCTAAACATTTTGTAACTTATATTGTTGGATTAACAAATCAAATTATTTTATTATTCATTTTGTACTGATTTTATCTTACATATTTTTATATGTTTATTTTTATGTAATATTATAGTATGTTTTTATTCATGGTTTTAGCTTATATATGTTTTTAGGTATATGTATGGTCTGATGGGTATGTGTCTTTAATTTTGTGGGAGTGTAATTAATCAATTAACCTGGGAGTGTTATAAAGGGAAGTGGTTTCAGTATGATGTGTTAGTTCTGATGAAGTCTGTATAAGTTCAAGACGAAACCTAGGTCAACTTGTCTACAATTGTGAATTGTGTGTCTAATAAATGGTATATTTGAGAAGTTCCTTGGTTGGACTGATTTGGACTGATCGAGTTTCCGTGTAAGAATATTGGTTCTTCAGTTTATCTGGATTAAATGTAATATATCCCAGTTGATGTATAATTCCATATGAATATTTAGATTTGTCATATCTAGCTATGTATGTAAAGCCATACATTTCTATTACAGTAAAGCTTAATATCCTCAGTATTATACACAGTATGCAAAAAACTGGGACTAGAGGAAAGCTATTTTATGCATTACATTATGAAACATCTGTTTGAATTGAGTAAAATATTATTCTAAGTTACTGATTGCAGAATAAAAAAATGTTGAGTCATACACGGTAATTGCTGCTGCTTGGATTTGAACTCACAGATATCTACATTTACTGAACCATTGACTAATGTAATGTTGCCAACACAATTTGTCCAGGTATGTACAGTGTGCATACTCATGTAATACTCAAGCATTTATTGACTGATTTCCAGAGAACTGATAGTTTAGTTTTACAATCAGATAAAATGGCAGTCAATCATACCTGAATCCAGACTTAATCCCAAGCCTCTTTGAGATGGTGCAGTCTCTCCTGATGTACCTTTCTATTTCCTTCTGTCTCTGCAGTAGCTACACATAACAGAAAAAAAATAATAATGACCACCTGTTTGTGTTGCCAAGCCATTGTATTTTATTGTCTGGTGATTGATCACTATACTTATTGGGTTGTTGATATGAAAATATTCCTCTTGTCAGTGAGGGAGTTCCTGCTCTCACCTTTCTATGTCACTATAAATGTGATGCCAGTTACACTGGTGGCAGCCTTGGTTAAGTGATTCCAAGCTTCTGGCTTGTACTGGGACATAGTAATTTCTCCTACAGAAGCCTTTGGCTGTAATGTTTAAAAAGGAGTCCAATAAAAATCTTGGACTCCTCCTCACACTATTTCTGTGCTGTAAAAGAAGCACTACCCTGCCATGCCTTTTCAAAGTCTGTGGAAAAATGGCAGGAATTGCTGTCCAAATCAGATCTTGTTTGCATCAGCCTATGCACAAAGACAGACACCTTAGAGAGCCACATTTGAAAACCAGAAAACACAGAAATTAACTAGAAGTGAAGGCGTATTAGGTCTTCAATGTCCATTGTAGGTGAGAAACATGGCTGTAAGATGTGGCCATGTGTGTGGATCAGTATATCTATATCTAGACACATATATCTATGTCTATCCATTTAAAGATATCTATCTATCTCTTTTTCTCTCCCCTCTCCCTCTCTCTGTATATATATATATATATATATATATATATATATATATAGATATACATCTATAGAGAGAGAGAGAGAGAGATTCTATATTACTTCAGCAAAAATTCAGTTCAGTGAATAGAATTTTCGGCTCACTTACACCAAACATGCTGTTTGTCGAACTGTTCATTCTGAGATCACAGTACATTGAGGATTGGGAAATTTGCCCTTTCCCCACTGAAGTGCGATCTCAAGTTGGTATATATAATTAGAGGGGGATGTGCGGATTTCGATGAATGGCATTTCCGATGAAATGCCATTCATGAACTGACACTTTGCTAAAGTGATATAGAGCCAGATGTATATATATATATATATATATATATATATATATATATATATATATATATATATATAATATACAGATAGATAGATTGATAGATAGATACAAATGCTTCACATTGACTTTAGCAAATGCTGGATAATGTTCATAGCTTCATAGGCAGGTGCTAGGCTATTGGCCCTAGGGCCTATATAAGCCTAGCCAAAAAGGTACCCTGGCTTTCGCCACCCAAGAAAATTATTTTCCTGTGCCCCTGTGAAGCAGAGCCACAGAGGTGAACCCCATGGTGAATTTCCTATTTCCCATCCAGTCATCAGATTTTCCTTGAAGAGTGCTAATGAGGAGCTTTGTTTGATATAGATGATCCCCATGGTGAATTTCCTATTTCCCATCCAATCATCAAGATTTTTCTTGAAGAGTGCTAATGAGGAGCTTTGTTTGATATAGATGGATAGTTTGTTCCAGAGTATGGGAAGTTTCTGGGACAGGAAGCTGTCCCTCCAGCATGTTCTTTTTATTGTAGTGACAAGGTTTAGGTCCCTAGAATGTGTAGCTCGGAGGGATTGGGATTTCTTTCAGCTCTGAGTTTGACATAGCTTTGTGTGTTAGGCAGAGATCGCCTCCAAGTAGGCGATATGCGACAGAGTAAAGCTGGAGTTTTTTGAGATGGTCTGCATAGGGCATCTGTTTGAGGCCAGTAATCCTCTTTGTGAGGTATTTCTGCAGCCTTTCCAGTTGTTGTAGATGTCTTGTGAGTTACATACCAAAAGGGGCATTGTACTCTATAATGGATCTAATGATTGATGGGTAGAGGGGAACGATGACCTCTTTTTCCTGGATGAGAAACCTTTTGTGATGAGGTGTGCCACTTAGAAGGATTTCCTGGCTACTGTGGCGATGTGATTATCAAAGGAGAGACTACTGTCCACCTGTGTTCCAAGGTCTGTTATCACACTTTTGGTGTTAAGTAGACTACCACCTATGTGGTAGCTCATGGGTACAGAGTTTTTACCAAAGGGGATGACAATGCACATTTTGGCATTGAGCTTAAGGCCATGGCTCTGACACCAGGCATCTGTCTCCGTGAGGCCCTTTTGTAGGATGTCCACATCATTAGTAGTTTTGATAATGGCTCTTAGTTTGGAGTCATCTCCGAACTTCATCAGCCAAAGACTTTCTGTGTTAGCCTGTACTTCAGAAAAGTAGATATCAAACAGGAGAGGACCCAGGACTGAACCCTGTGGTACTGCACTTGTCACTGGTCTGAAGTCGGATTTGGAGTCTGCTACTTTCACAGTGTGGGTTCTGTCAGTGAGCCAGTTGGCAACCCATCTTGTGACATAGGGATTTACACATAGTTTAGTAAGTTTATCTATAATTCCAGCGTGGGGGATGGTGTCAAAAGCCTTGTCGAGATCTAGATAGGCTGTGTGAACCACCTTACTTTCGTCTATGGCTTTGGTGACTGCTTCAAAGAAGTCTATCAGGTTTAGGAGATATGATCTGCCTTTTACAAACCTGAACTGGGTGGGTTCCAGAGTTTGGAGATTACCAATGTCTTTGTGTATAAGATCCATGATGATACATTCCATGGCCTTGCAGACCAGGCTCGTCAGGCTAATGGGGTGGTAGTTCCTGGGGTCCGTGGTGGCTCCTCCTTTGTGGAGTGGAATAACCGTTGCTGTGTGCCATTCAGTGGGCACAAAGCCTGAGTTGAGGATATGATTGAACATGGTGCTTAGGTGGCGTGCCAGTTCATTCTGCAGTACATGTAGAATGCAGCCTGGGATGTTGTGAGGTCCCATGGATGCTGTGTTCTTGGCTTTGGAGAGTGTGGTTTTTACCCGTGCAGCCGTGATTACAGGAACTTTGCATTCTTCTGGAATAGAGATGGGCCCTTTAGGGGGCGAGAGGGGGGTAAAGTTAGCACTGAACCTATCTACCAGGATGTTGGCAATATCAGTTGGCTCTATATATTTAGTGCCATTGTGCTGTAACTCAGAGCAGATCTGAGTGTTGCCATTTTGACTCTTGACATAGCTATAGAATGCTTTGTAGTTGTCTTTAGAATCAGTGGCAATTTGTTTTTGTAACTAGCTTTGGAGGATTTTATGAGGGATCATAGATTCTTACTGAGGCTGACCAGGGAGTTCCTCCAATCATGGGATTTTACTCTTTTTTGCAACAGGTTCTTCCTTCTGTTGTAGAGTTTGTTTATGGCAGGGGACCACCAGATTGGCTTCCTTTTTTTGGAGGATAGCATCTTGGTTCTGTTAGGGATAGCAAGATCCATGCACTCGTGTAAGTGCTTATAAAGTGCATTTGTGTAGTTGTGTAGCTGTTGATATCTAAGTCACATTTCTAATGATATAGTGCCATCTCTGGACATGTACACTTGGATGGTTGATAGCATTCATGATATGAACATTGTCACAAAAAATATGTTATGATATGAGCTGCTAGTGTTTCACACTTGCAAGCCATTATCTAACCAAAACTCACTTGCTCTTTCACCACTGTGAAATGTGCACATCATTGTGTATGAATGAACACCAGGTCTTCCAGCCCAGCATGTTGAGCAGATTGAGCAATTCAGGAGCGATAATAAGTTGAGACCTAGTTAACATATTCAATGTGCCGGGGGCTACCTACACAATATAAGTAGGAGGCGGAGTTATAGAGCCTCCATTGTGCTCAGAAAAAATATCTAGTTTCCCAAGTCCTGCCAAATCAAAGGGTGACTACAGTTTGAATTCTGACTACAGAGACCATTGCTTGAGATTTTTAAAGGTATGTTTTTTAGTTTGTTGATAATTATTTATTTATTTAACATTTGTTTACCAGGAAAGTTGAACTAGGACAGAGCCCATTTTCAGCACAGGCCCAGGAAGAAATGCTCCACACTGTAGGCTGTATACCTGCAGAGTTTCAATGATTCTGTTAAAGTTATCTGCCATGTATTTAATGTGAGCTGGGAAACACAAGTACACATTCATGTGCACAAAGTTCTATAGTATTATTGTAACAAATGCTTAAAATTTAATCTGTCACCAACTTGAATAAGTTATGCATGTTTTTGTTACATTGATGACAACTTGTCTGCCTCTGATTTTTTTCTGCTTAGTAGGTGTATTTTCTTGCATATGTTATTGTTTGTTTCCTTGTGTGCTTTATATGCCTCTGATTTTTTTCTGCTTAGTAGGTGTATTTTCTTGCATATGTTCTTGTTTGTTTCCTTCTGTGCGTTATACTTTTTTTCACGGGGTTGCATATGGGATATTATAGTGCTTGCATCATTGTTTGCACTGTTTAATCACATGGTACCCACTGACTGAATACTCATATTATGCTGCTCCATAAGTATACCTTTATGTATCCCCCCAAGTTTGTTATGTCTGCATCAGCTATTGCTATGATACTCCTATATAGATTTTATTCATTTTTACTTGTTGATTACTTCTGTTTCTGTCTTGTACTATTTCTTTATAAACAGGTTGATCACTTTCTGCTATTGCACCAGAAAATAGCCCAACTTGTTGCAGATACAGGTTTATGATAGCTGAGCAGCTCCTAACTTTTTTTTAATGTTTCCTGGTATTTAGGGCTAAAGCCATGAGATGTGTTTGTGCTCATTTTATATTTCTGAATAACTCATCATGATTTTTTCCTGCATTATCATTCAGCGTGGCTGATTATGCACTCATTAGCATATTTGTCTGCTAACCCTTGTGTTGCAGCTGGCTGTGATGTGTACTGTTGTTTCCGGAATCACAAATTCCTTGTTTGATGCTGCTCATCTCACACACAGACTTAGTGCATTGAATAGGCGTTTATAAATCAGGGCATATATGTTCATTCCTTAAAGCAAGATGCTATCTCTCTTTTGACATATGTATAGCTGGGACATATATCTATATAAAACTGTAAAGATATATATACATATGTATGTGTGTCTGTGTTTTGTGTGTGTGTGTATATATATATATATATATATATATATATATATATATATATATATATATATATATATATATATGTACACCTCTCAACTGTACAGATTTTTGCAGAATGTCCAGATTTATGCCTCATATTTTGGGTCTGTTTCTTATAAAATTGTGGTATTCTGGCAAATCTTTTGAAAATCATTGAGGGGTGAAGTCAGAAAATAATGGCAAAGATTTGAGTTTTAGACTTCATACCCTTCAGAAAATTCATGCTAATGCAAAACCTGTTAGTCTATCAACTTTTTAAGTTTGTAAGAGCAATATTTAAAAATTGTCCCTATTTTTGGTCCTTTGCCCCCCCCCATTATTTATGGATTTGTCCAGGTTTCTTACTCCAAGAGGTTGAGAGGTATGTATATATATATATATATATATATATATATATATATATATATATATATATATATGTATGCGTGCATGTATATATTATGTGTTTACACAGACTGAGACACACACACTGCATTATCATGTATATGTGCAGAACAGCAGAAGAAGGAAATGGTACCCGCAGTTTAGGAAATAAGATACTCAACCTGTGCAGCTGCGGTGGTGGTGCTGCGGTAGCATTGTCGTCTCACAGTAAGACATTGTCCTGTTTGATTCTCAGCTAAATCGTCTTCTGTGTGGAGACATGCGTGAATGGGCGTACCTTTGTTGAAGGTTGTGCGTCAGAGCGGGCAACTTGGCACGTAAAAATCTACTGCCAATCATTAGCGGACCGGAGTTCCGCTGTGGTGACCCCTAATCGGAAAAAGCCGAAAGACAAGACTATGTGCAGTGCAGCAGAGGCAAGAAATAATGGACAACACCTTAACTTAGACACAGCTATGAACTCTATTCTGCAAAACAAAAGAGGTACAGCAATATAGCTGACAGTAACATTATGCACAACCATAGGCAGATGGTTATTCACAGCAGCCAACCTTGTACATCCTAGAATCTATCAGAGGAAACAAACTTTATTAGGAACAGTACTGTGAAAGACAGAATAAAAGTTCAATACTCCAGCATTAAACACAGTATAAATTGTAGACACTTACAGTGCTGTTTAGGGTATTCATGACTCACATCTGCTTTGCCTACCCATAAATCTTCATCTCCTTTCATACTACCAATATATACATTGCTAATCAGTATGAAGCAGGCTAGTATCCTTAGTCAGCTGCTCTATTAGGTTGCTCCAGACATCCATCTTCCAGAATGGACTTGAATTCAAGACCCCAGCAACTACTCTCTGAACTGTTTGTATAGGAGGTACAGCATTACTTTACTCTGTGTCACGCACCAGGCAACCTCTCTTCACAGGACACAAGGACTGGCAGCCATCTCCATGAATATAACGTAAGTCAGTATGTCAGCTTTGAATTCATACTTTGCATGGGACATTGACTCTCCTGTAGAGAACCATTACATTGCATAGATTCATAGATTGTTACTAGGCTAATGACCTGGGGGACCTTTCTAAGCCAAGCCAAGTTTTTCTGAAAGAATAATGATGCCCTTTTTCTGAATAGGACACTTAGAGCCAGGCATTTATAAGCTACCTCTGTCCATAAGGGACATGGATGCCAGACCCAATGTAAATTCTATATTCCCCATCCACTGGTCTAGGTTGAGCTTAAACTGGAAAATAGAGAAACTCAGCTTCAAGCTTGAAATGGATGGGAAGCCTGTTCTATAGGAGAGGCAGTCTCTGGGACATATGTTTGTCTCTCCAGCAGGTTCTGTTTAAGTCACAGACAAAATTCAGGTCCTTAGAACTTGCATTTCTGGTACTCTTTGACTTACAAATATCTAGGAGATTCATAAGTGGGGGTTTGTAGATGCCTTGCAAGCCAGACATAGATCACCCCTCAGCAATCTGTAGGCGACTGAGTAGAGGGAAAGGGGTTTACGACGCTCTCCGTAGTATTTCTTATACTTTTTATTCTTTTTTGTAAGGAACCTCTAAGGTCACTCTAGTTGCTGCATATGCCTGGTCAGGTACATACCAAAGGGAGCTTTCTACTCTATAATTCATCTGATAAGTTTGGAGTACACTGGGATTATGATCTCTTTGGACCTATATACCAACATAAAAAGATTTCCTCACCACTGTGGACACATGATGGTCGAAGATAAAGTTTCTGTCTGTGTGTAGGAAGATCCCTGACCACTGGGTCAACTCTTCGGAGTGTATTATCAAGACAGTAATTAGCTGGGATGGTTGACTTCCCAAAGAGTACAATTATGCATTTTTTAGCATTGAGTTTAAGACCATGGCTTTGGCACCATTTGTTAGCCAGAGACAGACCTTATTGAAGAATGCTAGTGTATGCAAGGGAGTGGATGATAACCCCCAGCTTGCAATCATCTGCATACTTAGTAAGCCATAAACATTCAACATTTGCTTCCACTTCAGAGAAATTGATGCAAAAAAGGAGCAGGCCCAGTACCTAGCCCTGGGTGACTCCACTAGTGACTCTAGTGACTGACCTCTTGGAGGAGGTGGTCTTATCTATTTTGACTTCCTAGGCCATACCAGTGAGACACCTGGCTATCCAGTGGGGGATAAAAAAGGGTTTGTACCTAAATTAGTGAGCTTGTCTATAATGCCTGAGTGGGATATTGTATCAAAAACCTTGGTCAGGTTGAGGTAAGCAGTGTACACAATCTTACCTTAGTCCAATGCTGTGATGACCCTCTCAAAAAAGTCAACCAGACTTAAAAAGGCATGACCTTCTCTTAACAATGCTGAACTGTGATGGGTCCAGTGTTTGCAGGTTACCTATATCCTTGTTTATCATGTCCATGATGTTTCTTTCCATGGTCTTAGATATGAGTCTGGTAAGACTTATGGGCCTGTAGTTACCCAGATCAGTGGTTGGACCTCCTTTGTTCAGGGGAATAACTGTAGCCATCTTCCATTCTTGGGCACAAAACCTGCCTGAAGACTCCAGCTGAAAAGTGATTGAAGTGGACCAGAAAGGTCATGTTTCATGCTTTTTATTAAACAGCCTAGAATGTTATAGAGGCCTACTGATGCAGTGTTTTTTACCTTAGAAAGTGCATTGATGGCATGTTCTCTAATATTTGGGGGATTGTGGTAGGCTGTCTTTCCTTTGGACTATCGGGCCGGAGTGGGGGGAGAAATTTAAGCTGACTCTTTCAGCCAAAAGGTTGGCAATGGCCTCCTGTTCAGCGTGGGTGATGCAATTTACAGTAAGTATTGCACATTGTTGTTTATTTCCCCTGAGGTTTTGGATATAGCTATATAAAGCTTTGTGGTTGTCCTTTGCCTGAAAAGCTATTTTTTTCTCCAAACTTAGCTTTTGAAGTATTAATTAACCCTCTTAGCTGCCTGTTTAGATTGATCAGGGGGCTTAAGGTGTGCACGCAAAGCTTGTCTATGTGAGCAGGTATTCAAAGCATGCTGGTGGTGTGCAGTGCAACATACATACACCTTATCTCAGTGACTTGCATCTGTGATTGAAACAGATTTGTAGACATTGGTTTAATGGAACCTTATTAACATATATGTACTAGTATTGATTTGTCACTTTTATGGCTGTGCTGCCATGATAGAGACCAAAACAAGAAAACAGTGGCACCTGTATTAAATCAGGACTATTAAAGCATTTTGAGGCACTAATTAACAGTCCAGAAGCAGCATTTTCACAGGACAGAGCTCTGAATAGATATAGTATTTAACAGTTCTATGGTAAGATGTATTTCACCAGTGAAACAGATGTGAGTGTGTGCCTGGAAATATCTTATGGTAACATTAGTGCACCATTGCTTGTCTTTACTATGCTTGCTTGCCTTTCACATTTCCAGTCATAGGGTGTGTCCTTATATATCTGTATACATAAAACCTTCTCTGTGGGATGGCAGTCCATGACATCTTGACTGCCTTCTCCCACTCCAATCTACCCTGTAATGTAAGTCTCCACTGTCATATACAAGTGGGCCTTTGCCTAAGCATAGGCTATGGTAACACTACTATGGTACCACTACTAATGGGTACTAAGCTATGCAGCAATGTGAACATACCAGTATACTGTAGACTATGTAACACATGTACTTAAATATATATCAGTGTTTCTGTGCAGTGGTAGCTTGCACCACCAGGACTGTTTATCCCTGACACTTAAGTCTAACCTAGACCTGTGGGTGCCTTTTTGCAATGGGAATACCTGTTGCAGATTTATACAGATAAAACCCTTCTTAACATAGCCCAGCCCTCATGTTACATATGCACCCTCATATGCCCCCATCAACACTTTCTGTAAAGCATCCCATTATCAAGATTTCCCTGTGGAACTGTGTGTGTTATCTGCCAGAATTTTATGCATACACAAAACCATATAATCCACTGCTCAACATGATTACCATTGGGATACCCCACTGATGATAACATACTGTGTGTCATTGCTAGGCCATTGTACACAAACATCAATAGCCTGCAATACTTGTTTCCTCCCTTCCTAGGTGTGCACACGTACTCAGAGTCGGGGCAGAAGGCAAATGCTAGAGAGCTTCAGCTGTGTTGAAAACAGTATCCTGTACTAAGGACTCACAGAAAGCATCTGTTGGGGAGGGAGGTTTTAATCCATAGCTACATGATCATATGTAAGACTCAGTGGTCTACAACATCAATGCCATGGGGGAATGTTCTGCTCAACACAGTAATGGTGCATGTGTATCCACAATATAATATAGTAGGCATCGCAGAAGGTATCTAGCATAGCAGCAGACAGGTCTGCAAATAGTAGGGGTCACCTTCCATTACAAGCCTCATAGGTTCATAGGTAGGTACTAGGCTATCGGCCCTGGGGCCTATACAAGCTGAGCCAAAAAGGTACCCTGGCTTTTGCCACCCAAGAAAATTATTTTCCTGTGCCACTATCAAGCAGAGCCACAGAGGTGATCCCCAAGGTGAATTTCCTATTTCCCATCCAATCATCAAGATTTTTCTTGAAGAGTGCTAATGAGGAGCTTTGTTGACATAGATAGGTAGTTTATTCCAGAGTATGGGAAGTCTCTGGGACAGGAATCTATCCCTCCGGCATGTTCTGTTTATTGTGGTGAAAAGGTTTAGGTCCCTAAAGCGTGTAGCTCGAAGGGACTGGGATTTCTTTAAGTGGAGCATGTCTAACAGCTCTGGGTTTGACATAGCTTTGTATGTTAGGCAGAGATCACCACTGAGTAGGCGATGTGTGATGGAGTAAAACTGGAGTTTTTTGAGATGGTCTGCGTAGGGCATCTGTTTGAGGCCAGTAATCCGCTTTGCGAGGTATTTCTGCAGCTTTTCCAGTTGTTGTAGATGTCTTATGAGGTATATACCAAAAGGGGCATTGTACTATATAATGGGTCTAATGAGTGATGAGTAGAGGGGAACAATGACTTCTTTTTTTTGGATGAGAAATCTTCTGTGATGAGGTGTGCCACATAGAAGGATTTCCTGACTACTGTGGCAATGTGATTATCAAAGGAGAGACTACTGTCCACCTGTGTCCCAAGGTCTCTTATCACACATTTGGTGTTAAGTATACAACCGCCTATGTTGTAGTTCATGGGTACAAAGCTTTTACCAAAGGGGATGACAATGCACTTTTAGGCATTGAGCTTCAGGCCATGGCTTTGACACCAGGCATCTGTCTCAGTTAGGCTCTTTTGTAGGATGTCCACATTGTTAGGAGTTTCGATTATAGCTCCTAGTTTGCAGTCATCTGCGAACTTCGTTAGCCAAAGACCTTCTGTGTTAGCCTGTACTTCAGAAAAGTAGATACCAAACAGGAGAGGACCCAGGACTGAACCCTGTGGTACTGCACTTATCACTGGTCTGAAGTCGGATTTAGAGTCTGCTACTTTCACAGTGTGGGTTCTGTGAGTGAGCCAGTTGGCAACCCATCTTGTGACATAGGGATTTATACCTAGTTTAGTGAGTTTATCTATAATTCCAGAGTGGAGGATGGTGTTGAAAGCCTTGGATGATAAATCATTCTTAGCATCCCTTTATGGCAACATTCAGTACATGGTATCATAGTAGGAGGGGTGAACACAGGTTCTAGGAGTGCTCAGTCTCATAGGGAGACTAACCAAGTTGGAAGCCACAGTACATTTGCTGTACATCAACACTGCCTAAACTGATTTTAGGATGCACAAAATGTCTAGTGGTTAAGTGTCCCATAGGTATATTGGGTGGCTCGACTCAGGGGACTTCCAGTACAGGTATGTATATACTGTTTGAACTGTAGCTGGTAGTCAACTGACTGAAAACATTTAGAGAAAAATAAAAAACAATTACCGAAACCAGTGCAGTTAACCGTTTATTGCAATCCAAAGTACTTGCAATTCAAACAACTAAGCGCTTTCACCAGATAATCCAAAGGCATCTTCAGAGTTTTTAAACATTCTATCCAAACAGGTTAAATACTAACAGATACTGTTTGTAACTACAGAAGCACCCACTCACAATTTTTCCCGCCCAAACTTTTAAAAAGACAGTACATCTGTCAAATACCTATTCTTCTTAAAATTTTTTACATTGTAACAAAATACTTCCTAATCATTCAGTTAAGCAACATACTAAATCTACTTGAAATTATTAAAATTGCATTCTACATAATTTTTAAAATAAATCCTGAAAATTAGATATGTCAAACAATTTGGTTATGTCTAATCTTCAAAAATGGCTTAATGGAAATAAAATCATTTAAACCAGGTTCCATAGAAGCGTTTAGCTTCAACTGCCATAAAGATTCTTTATTTTCCAACAACAGATCATTGTCACCTCCATATTCATTCTTGAAAACTCTATCTATCATGAAAAACACAAACTTTTTAAAATTAATGCATATTTCGGAATGTATAAAAAGAGCATTATGAATGTCTTTATTCCTTATAGCCCTTACATGTTCACCTATCCTGTCCCTCAATCTACAAATGGTTTCACCCACATAGAAACCGGGGCAAGATAAGCAAGTAGCTACATACATTACGTGCATTGTATAGATGTTGTAAGATTGCACGTGATACTGAACAGTACAAAAACAATAAAGCTTACCCAGATGTAGCTAAAAAAGGCCCAAATGTGGTGGAAGGATCAGATGCTAGGAATGTATCTAGGGGTGATATTGATAATAACAGGGGGCACTATAACATGGATATTAATAGAGGGAACATGGATGAAAAACACAATGTTTTTTTACCCGGAGAACCCCAGAGGTCAGAACACCTGAGGAATCAGGAAAACCGAAATTTGCAGAACCCAGTAAAGTGGTGGAACCAGAAAGGTCATTATTTACAAGGGATGTCTTGGAACAACAAACAGTCCAAGAAGTGGAAGTAAATATACACTCCGATACATGGTTAAACAGCATTGATAGTGAAGTGTGGGTTGAGGAAGGGGGGTTAAATTGTCAGACAGTACAACAGAATGGTTTCACCATTTATAATTATTCTGATTTGGACTTAAGTCAAGAATACTTCACGTTGTTGAAAAAGGGAATGTCATTTGTTTCGAGTTCACAAGTGAATGTTGCTAGAACTTTAGTAAATTTAAAAATGTACACTAGACAAATTAATTTAAAAATGTTCTTTAAGGATAGAAATGAGCAACGAACTGAAATTAATGCCTTGAGGCGTAAAAGCACATTTGTACCCCCAAGCAATATTGAAATAGACATTTTTGAAAGAATGTGCGAAAAACAGATTCGCACATTGGTTATTAATAGTGGTAATATTAACCAAAACAAAATTAAAATTAAGAGTACAAGAACATATAATATGACAAAGGAAGAAAATTACTTGTTATGGTCTTTAGCTAAAAACAAGAATTTAAGGATCATGACACCGATAAGGGTGGGGGTATTGTTATTATGCCTTATATTGATTATGTTATAAGAATGGAAAAAATATTAAATGATTAATTAACTTATGCAAGAGCATCAAGGCATAAATTGAATATGGCGTATTCTTGGATAGACATAATTCTGGCACAGATGTCATTAGAAGGACAAATTAATGAAAAAAGAAATAGAGTTTCTAACAGTAAAAAATGGGTCTTGCCAATGATTTTTGGTATTCCTAAAACAAATAAATCTATTGTGGATCCACCTTTTAGGCTGATTGTTTCAGCAAGGGGATCTAAAACTGAACCCATATCAGCCTGGATTGACAACAAGTTAAAACATTTGCTAAATGAAGTTGACCACATAGTCAAGGACTCTTGGCACTGTTTGAGTAGATTGTCAAAATTTAGAAATATCAATGATTTTAAATATAGTTTTTTGACAATCGATGTAGCTAATTTATTTTCGGTGATACCACATGATAGAGGTATTGAGATGTTTCAAAATAGTATTATTAGTTTGGGAGTTTCGGATACGGCTTTAGTCAGAGTACTAGTTGATTTCATGGGGATAGTTCTAAAAAATAACTTTCTTATGTTCGAAGGTGAAATTTTTCATCAAATTTCAGGAGTGGCAATGGGGTCAAAATGTGCCCCCATTTTTGCCAAGCTAGTATTATTTGATTGGGAAACTGAATGTATTTTAAAATCAAAATATAATGAGAGAATTTTGTCCTATAGTAGATTCCTTGACGATATATTAATATTGTGGAAAGGGGATGAAAGAAGTGGATGAATTTGTGAAATATCTTAATGGAACTACCGATTTTTTGAAGTTCACTAGTACATGGAACAAAAATCACATTAACTATCTAAATATCAGTTTATCAAATGATGAGGAAAATTTACAAAGTGCAATATATAGGAAGGCTACATATTCAAACACACTGCTGGATTTTGATAGTAAACATCCATACTATCAAAAACGTAGTGTAGTCAAAGGGCAGATGGTATGACTATCAAGAATAATTAGTAGTGAAGAAGTCTTCCACACAGAAATGTACAACCTTATAGGAATGTTTCTGGAAAGGGGTTACCCTTTAAAATTATTGTTAAATATCAAAAAAGAAGTTAATAAGAAAAAGGAACGAGTGTTTGCACCTATCTTGTTGTCTGAGTGGCAGTTTAAAGACAAAAATAAAGATTTGGTACAAGAGAACAATATGACTAATGCCATGGTTTTGGAATACAATGATAGCAGTTCCAAAATTGTTGGCATTGTCAATCAATGTTGGGAATTATGTTTCCAGGGGGACATGTTAACAATTCATGGAAAAAAAACCCAAATAGTCTTTAGTAGGGGGAGAAATATAAAGAATATACTAGAGACTAAAATAAATAAACTTGTATACAGATCCTACATGACCAAATGTGAAAATTGTAAATTTTGTAGATATATAAATGATGGAAAGTATGTGTTTATCCAGGGCAGTGACATTTCCATTTCATGTCCAGGTAGGGTCAACTGCAACACAATGCACGTAGTATATGTAGCTACTTGCTTATCTTGTCCCGGTTTCTATGTGGGTAAAACCATTCATAGATTGAGGGACAGGATAGGCGAACATGTAAAGGCTATAAGGAATAAAGACATTCATAATGCTCTTTTTATACATTCCGAAAGATGCAATAATTTTAAAAAGTTTGTGCTTTTCGTGATAGAGTTTTCAAGAATGAATATGGAGGTGACAATGATCTGTTGTTGGAAAGTAAAGAATCTTTATGGCAGTTGAAGCTAAACGCTTCTATGGAACCTGGTTTAAATGATTTTATTTCCATTAAGCCATTTTTGAAGATTAGACATAACCAAATTGTTTGACATATCTAATTTTCAGGATTTATTTTAAAAATTATGTAGAATGCAATTTTAATAATTTCAAGTAGATTTAGTATGTTGCTTAATTGAATGATTAGGAAGTATTTTGTTACAATGTAAAAAACTTTAAGAAGAATAGGCATTTGATAGATGTACTGTCTTTTTAAAAGTTTGGGCAGGAAAAATTGTGGGTGGGTGCTTGTGTAGTTACAAACAGTATCTGTTACTATTTAACCTGTTTGGATATAGTGTTTAAACAACTCTGAAGATGCCTTTGGATTATCTGGCGAAAGCGCTTAGTTGTTTGAATTGCAAGTACTTTGGATTGCAATAAACGGTTAACTGCACTGGTTTCGGTAATTGTTTTTTTATTTTTCTCTAAATGTATATACTGTTTGCCTGCATGTGTCCAACAGCCATTTCCATGCACACTACTGGGCATCACATATTGCAAGGATAAATACCATCATTGTATTATTTCATTTTTGTGCATTCATAGGGGAGACCACTGCTATTGTCTGGTGTACTTACAAGAGAGACTACTATTATAGTGACAATTGTGGTTTAGCCAGGACAACAGGCTGAGGACAGCACTTACTTAGGGTATGGTAGTGATGCCAAAACACAGTCACTGTCCTTGTGTACATTGGCATGATTTACCTCCTGAGTTTTGGCTGGTTCTACACTTATTGTCCAGGATAAAAATTTGTCTTCATTCACCTCTATTCTGGAAGATGCACAGCATGGGGGATCACAGAAATTGTTAATATGGGACTCCAAAGTGACTGATAGCATCCCCACCATACCTCCAGGACCTGTAGTGTCAGAGCAATGCACTGGATCAGATATTTGTATATCCCCCAAATGTCAGTGTATCATGAGTTCCTGGTGCTGTCCAATGTCACAGCCAGACCCACACATAAATACTTCTTGGGTCAATCAGTAGATATGCAAGGCTATAGTGTGTCCAATATCCACTGCTACCTACACTAACATGGAGATGATTGGCATTGTGCATGACCTCCATGAGGATGGTGCTCAATAGTGCCACTGCCTCTAGGAGGCAATGGAGCTCAAGTACAATGCATTGATAGAGCTCATGAAATATATTGTGTCACACATTGGAAACATGCCCACTTTTATGCAGGGGACAGCCATCAGTGGTTGCCTATCCATAAATGGTGTCTATGGATAGGGGCATGTGCATACTGAGGGTGAACACACAGGTAGGCTACCACAGAGTACACGGTCTCCACCTGTGGCAATAGGAGTATCTCTTTCCACCACTCCATGCTAGTGATAGCCATAACACTGAGGTAGAATGGGTGAGATGACTCATTATAAAACTCACCTTCTAAATCATGTTCCACTAAACCACCATATCAGTGGTTCAGGGGACCTGGACCCCTGCTACATCAAACAATCTCAGTGGCTCCAGTGTAGGGGCACAAAGTGCCTCTCCTACCCAGTCCACAGAGGAACTCATGTATAACATTGATTCCTCTTTTCTCCATGGACCACATCTCCACTACTATTGACCAGTAGTCTGCACCCCCAGGTTGTGCAAATGGAAATGTTTGTGACCTGCCCACCTGCATTTCTGTATGTTGTAAATGATAATGTCTGATGTACTGTATACTTTGACCATGTACTGTGTAGAACAGTCTTTAAACATCACTGCATACATCATTTGCTGTGTGTGACACTATACTGCTACAGTACACATGCCATGGGCCATAGGGCTGGTCTAGACATTGTTACTTGACTTATGTTACCATTTACAACACATAAGATCTGAGATATGTGGTACAGCCACTGGTTATTGTCCATCACCATTACTGTCATAATTGTTGGAGGAAGCTACAATGGTGGCTGCAGAAGGGTCAGCTATCCTAGGTGTGGAGATTACTGTGCCTGATAACTGGGTTGCCTGACTCTTCATAATCATGTTGTGCAGCATGCTGTATGCTATGAAGGCTGTGTCAGGGCATACTGCTGTTCCCCTCAGGGATGTCTAGTCAACAGAAATGATCTTTCAGAAGGCTAAACACTGGCTTTATGTTGTTTCTAGCTTGTACATGACCAGTTTTAGACTAGACACTGGCCATGATTAGTAGGCTTTTTACAGGTGTCATCACTCTTGCATTAATACTGTAGAGTCATACAGGGAGAGAGTGATGCATGTGTACATACTGCTTCTGGTTCTAGGTATGTAGCATGTCTGTGTGCAACACTTATCTACTGGGTGAAATGCACAAGTGGAGGAAGCAATGATAAAGATGACATGTATGCCATATATGGAAATCATTGTTACTGGCATGCATGAGTTTATGGAGAAACACTGGTTATCAGTCCTTGTACAGGACACTCTTCCTGGTAGTTGAATTTTAGCCATTCCTGTTTATGTGCCATTGTCTGTGGACACCATTTGTGGGCTTTATTTCCACATGTGTATGCAATCTATGGCTCCCAGAACTTCAGCAAAGTAGATAATTTTACAGAAACCACATATGGTGGCTCCTGCCATGTTGTAAAAACAGATGCGCTTATCAAAATGTGGCAGCAATATGTTCTGAGTATTTCACAGGATGATGCCTATGATATAGTCAGTATGTCCCCATCTGTCTGAGAATAATCCCTGTAGCTGTCTACAGCTAGAATAGCAGATGTTGCACATACTTTGGTATCCACATGTATGGGCAGTCCACAGAGTCATCCTGATCTACTTTTATTTATTTATTTACCATTTGTTAACTAGGTAAGTGAAGTGGTTTGAAGACCTTTTTTAATCCATGACCCAAGTCACTAGGGCAATGCTAGTTACAGATATTGTCAGTTACATTTTCAAAGTTTTAATTCAAAGCAGATGCATTGAGTGATATGCACCATTATGTCAAGATGGATTCACTATACAATCTCGAAATGTTGAAATGTTGAATTTCAGTATTTCGAGACTGAATAGTCGAAAAACCACATACACGAAAACCCACAATAACGAACACTACAATCGCGACCATTCTCACACACACACACACACACACACACACACACACACACACACACACACACACACACACACACACACACACACACACACACAAACCAGGACATAATCACACACACATACACCTACCTAACTAAACAAACATAACAACACACACAGACACACTTAACCTACCCCTGCTTTGTGTTGGAGGGAAGCATTCTAGCTTATCAGTGGGAGTGGTAAGCACTAGGTAACCTATCTACCACATAAGGAGTGGTTCTGGCCCAGAAATTGTAGTTTTTGGCCGTTTGGGCAGTTTTTCCATCTCTCTTAACTTTCTAATTTAAAAGCCCGCATTTGCACTTGTTTCTCTCCTTTCCTGTAACTAGTTTAGTCCAGATACAGATTCTTAGTTTTAGCACTTGAATTTGCTTATTTGTGATCAGAACTTGTTCAGAACTTGTAAGCACTAAATAACCTACTAATTACTACAGCACTCAACCTTCCTTATTACCTAGAGGAAAACAGTTCTGGTACTTACTTTCCTCACTTGCTTAGAGAAAAACAGCTCTTGTACTCACTTTCCTCACTTATCTAGAGGAAAATAGTTTTTTATTCAGGCATGTCCAATGGTCAGCTCCCAGTGTTCTCTCCTGTCTATCTGATGAATCTGGGCATCTTGGGGCAATGTAGAAATTGCCTCATGTACACAGACAACCCTCTCCTCCTACCACCCAACACTACAACCTGTGAGAGATGCACTTATCTAGCCAAACTGGAGGTAAAGCTCTCTCCAATCACGACTGAACTTGACAGTCAAGAGCAGAAGGTAAACACTTGCACCACACCACACTCATCACATAGTCTCACTAAATCTACACTACCAAAATCCACACACACAAACACAAAAACATTCGTGGAGGCTCTCAATAAATAATCTGCTCAAGCAACAGAGACCTCCAAAGCAGAAATGCAAGCAACCTCCACCCCCAACACAACCCAAATGACACATAGCCCGCAGACTCAGTGTGCCACTCAAACACAGCCAATAAGGCAAAACAACATACCCAACACACTAGTCATAGATGACTCTATAGTCAGGCACACTGATGTCCCACTCACCAGGCTAAACAAGAAGGTTACTGTCAGCTGCCTGTCGGGTGCCAGGATCCGCCACATAACCCATGCACTCAGGTCACTCCACAACAAGTACAAATATGACTCTGTATTGTCCATGTTGGTGTGAACAACCTGAGACATACCTCCCTGGACTACATGAAAAGAGACATGGAAGAGCTCTCCAATCTTGTAGCTCAGGCAGGTATGACCCTAGCCCTGAGTAGCATTCTGCCATCACCCAGAATGATGCCACAGTACAAGGACAAAATGATTCACTTCAACAATTGGCTAAGCTTCTGGTGCCATTCTAAAGGGATCCAGTATCTATGTGCCTGGGATGACATGGTTGACAGACCACGATGCTTTGCCAGAGATGTCCTGCACCTATCACCCCTGGGATTCCAGATACTGGCTAAGGTTCTTGACGCCCCTATAGTGCCTTTTTTAGGCAAGGTTCAAATGACAAATTCACCACCGTAACAGGAACAGGAAAGCAAACAGGCAAGCAAAATCTGAGGGTGATGCTACTCAATGCTAGAAGTCTAAATCTCAAAATGCACTCACTTGAGGCACTCCTTAAAATAGAGGACATCGATATCTGTGCAGTGACTGAGACCTGGTTCAAGGCTCTAGAGAGCACCCTTGCACTACCAGGCTATAACTCAGACCACACTTTTTGGCCATGTAACCTGGACCGGAACACCAAAGGCGGAGGTGTGTCCATATTCATTAAGGATATCCACACCTTCAGGCTAGTTGCTCAGCATAATGCAGCCGAGGTTATCCAAGTGCAACTAACTCTGGGCAAAACTGCAATCCAAATTGTAGCTTGCTACAGATGACCCACTATGCCCCAGGATTCCCACTCCTCTTTTCTTGATGTACTGGAAAATATTAGGGTTTAACCAAACACCCTAATAATGGGTGATTTCAACTACCCCACCATTAACTGGGAAAACTACTCATGTACCAACTCCTTTGCTCAATGCTTTCTGGAATTCATAAACTCCAATGCCCTGGATCAACTTATCCACACCCCCACCAGGGGCAACAGTATCCTAGATCTAGTCATTACCAACATGAGTGACCAGTGTTCCACACCTGAAGTCAATGCCTCATTGGTCCGATCTGACCATAAGCTAATTACCCTTGATATCCACATCCTACGCCCACCCCGCATTAAGGAAACCATGGTAAAACATTTCTCCAAAGCCAACTTCATGCTTCTTAAGACAGAAGTGGTGAACTTCATGACACCCATGCAGATTGACAATACAGTTATGACTACTGAATCCTACACAGTTGCACTTTATAAGCACTTACATGAGTACATGGATCGTACTATCTCAAACAGAACCAAGACGCTATCCTCCAAAAAAAGGAAGCCAATCTGGTGGTCCCCTGCCATAAACAAACTGTACAACAGAAGGAAGAAACTATTGCACAAGAGAGTAAAATCCCATGAGTGGAGGAGCTCCCTGGTCAGTGTCAGTAAGAAGCTGCGATCCCTGATAAAATCCACCAAAGCTAGTTATGAAAACAAAATCGCCACTGATTCTAAGGACAACCACAAAGCATTCTATAGCTATGTCAAGAATCTCAATGGCAACAATCAGATCTGCTCTGAGTTACAGCACAATGGCACTAAATATACAGACTCAACTGATATTGCCAACATCCTGTCAAATAGGTTCAGTGCTAACTTTACCCCCCCTCTCACTCCCTAAAAAGCCCATCTCTATACCGGAAGAATGCAAAGTTCATGTAATCACGGCTGCACAGGTAAAAACCACACTCTCCAAAGCCAAGAACACAGCATCCATGGGACCTGACAACATCCCAGGCTGCTTTCTACATGAACTACAGAACAAACTGGCACCCCACCTAAGTACCATGTTCAATTATAGCCTCACCTCAGGATTTGTGCCTGCTGAATGGTTCACAGTGACAGTTATCCCACTCCACAGGGGGGAGCCACCACGGACCCTGGGAACTACCGCCCCATTATCCTGATGAGCCTGGTCTGCAAGGCCATGGAGCATATCATCATGGAACTTATAAACAAAGACATTGGTAATCTCCAAACTCTGGACCCCACCCAGTTCGGGTTTGTAAAAGGCAGATCATGTCTCCTAAACCTGATAGACATCTTTGAAGCAGTCACCAAAGCCGTAGTCAAGGGTAAGGTGGTTCACACAGCCTATCTAGATAATGCCAAGGCTTTCGACATCATCCCCCACTCTGGAATTATAGATAAACTCACTAAACTAGGTATAAATCCCTATGTCACAAGATGGGCTGCCAACTGGCTCACTGACAGTTCCCACTCTGTGAAAGTAGCAGACTCCAAATCCGACTTCAGACCAGTGACAAGTGGAGTACCACAGGGTTCAGTCCTGGGTCCTCTCCTGTTTGGTATCTACTTCTCTGAAGTACAGGCTAACACAGAAGGTCTTTGGCTAATGAAGTTTGCAGATGACTGCAAACTAGTAGCCATAATCGAAACTCCTAACGATGTGGATATCCTACAAAAGGGCCTCACTGAGACAGATGTTTGGTGTCAAAGCCATGGCCTCAAGCTCAATGCCAAAAAGTGCATTGTCATCCCCTTTTGTAAAAGCTCTGTACCTATGAACTACAACATAGGTGGTAGTATACCTAACACCGAAAGTGTGATAAGAGACCTTGGGACACAGGTGAACAGTAGTCTCTCCTTTGATAATCACATCGCCACAGTAGTCAGGAAATCCTTCCATGTGGCACACCTCATCACAAAAGATTTCTCATCCAGAAAAAAAGAGGTCTTTGTTCCCGTCTACTCATCACTTATTAGACCCATTATAGAGTACAATGGCCCTTTTGGTATGTACCTCACAAGACATCTACAACAACTGGAAAGGCCACAGAAATACCTCACAAAGAGGATTACTGGCCTCAAACAGATGCCCTATGCAGACCATCTCAAAAAACTCTAGCTTTACTCTGTCACATATCGCCTACTCTGAGGTGATCTCTGCCTAACATACAAAGCTATGTCAGACCCAGAGCTGTTGGACATGCTCCACTTAAAGAAATCCCAATCTCTCTGAGCTACATGCTCCAGGGACCTAAACCTTGTCACCACAATAAACAGAACATGCCGGAGGGATAGATTCCTGTCCCAGAGACTTCCCATACTCTGGAATAAACTACCTATCTATTATCAAACAAAGCTCCTCATTAGCACTCTTCAAGAAAAATCTTGATGATTGGATGGGAAATAGGAAATTCACCCCAGGGATCACCTCTGTGGCTCTGCTTGACAGTGGCACAGGAAAATAATTTTCTTGAGTGTCAAAAGCCAGGGTACCTTTTTGGCTGGGCTTGTGTAGGCCCCAGAGCCGATAGCCTAGTACCTACCTATGAACCTGTGAGAATCATGGCAGGAAGACATAAGACAGCTGCTTACTTAAGGTAGTCTGTGTGAAGCGGAGTTCCTCCCTAACCCATTTTAAGTTCAATTTGGACCAATGGATGGGTAATCAGAAATTCACCCCTGGTCTGGTGCCTATGCCTCTGATGGACAGAGGCAGTCAGTTAATCACCCCTATATAAATCAAATTTGTGGGTCACATTTCGGTTACATGGCTTGGCTTATAAGGGCCCTATTGGTTGTTAGCCTAGTATACACATATGAACCTATGAAGAAGAAGGTTCTCTGCTGCAGGAAGAGAGCTTTTGCATTATTTTAGGAGTTTCCAAACCTGACCAATAGCTACTGTTGTTAAATGCAATGGAACTAAACTATGCAGCATTGGGATTGCCATCTTTGTGGCCAGTGGAGTATAGAGACAGACAAAATGAAGAATTAACTGAATTGATTTGATGGAGCAGAGTTTGGTGAGAGACTGGGCTGCCTGGAAGTATCAGGGCTGAGTGGGGGAATAAGATATTTACAAAATAATTTTTCAATTATATTGGTATATGGTTTGTTTTAAAACATACCTTTTCTTGTTAGATTTGGCTAGTGACATTTATACAGTAGTCTCAGTCCCTATTTTTTAAAATTTCCATACAAGTCCCTTTCCTATCACAAATAGTCCTTCTGTTCTTGAGCAGTTTACACAAATATGCAAATCCTTAAGTAATTGCCAAACATAGTCCCCTCTGAAATAGTTTATTGTTATGCAACATATTACATCCTGCCTGAGTAGCATATGATACTGCGCTACATAGCTATTGTTTGTGCATGCATCACCCTAACAGTTCTGCTCCTGCCACATAGTAGACTGGAAAGTATTGATTGGCAACTGCCTAGTACTATGCCAGTGGTATAACAGTACCTTTTGTCACCATGGTAAATCTTGTCCAGGTATCATGAACACTTATGTTCTGATTTGAGCTTTAATCCCAAGTCAAATATGCACAAGGACAAAACATTATCATCAGCTTCAGCCACAGTGACCATCTGAAGAGGCTCAGACCTATTCTTTGAAATATTCTTTTGATTTATATGTGCTATATCTGCACTGGGTTCAAGTACCATGCAGTCTAAGTTTTATCCAAGTAAAGCACTATGAATTCTGAATGACGTATGATTGGTTCAGTCATATGATTCCAGAGACAAAGCTGAATGTTATTTATATTTTTTAAGAGTTTGAAGAGAACCAGTTATTTGGCAGATGCAACTTAAATGATAAGACACAACCTGAAACTAGAAGCTGAAACTTGACTCCATTGTGTGAACAGCTATAACTGAAAAGTAAAGAGTGTAAGATAGTTGAAGACTATGTTACTTTTATTGCTCAGGGCCATAACTCAGTTTTTAAAGCACTAACTTTAGAGGAAATAAAAATAGCAAGTTGTTCATGTACATTAAAATAATATTTATGTATGAAAATGGCAAATTATGGCAGAATGCTGACATTTTTGAGAGATATACCAACAACTGCATCTATTTGTGTAATATTTACTGCGAAGAACATACATTAGTAATACCTTAGACTTCACAAGAACTGTCTCTATAAATTTCACACTAGACATGCCAATGAGACAATGACAACAAAAGCCTTAGCTAAGGATAAATTCTTGCTTTCTAACATTGACTGCTGTATAAATCCTAAAGTTCATGTTGTGTGACTTAAGTTAGCATACAAAGTAAGCCAACTGCATCAGTTCAATTGACAGAATAATGTAAACAATACTGGACAAAAGTGCTGATTTTTTCATTTCCACAGTACTATCTATTAGTTATTATTAAAGATTATAGTACAGATGCTACCACTGAGCTAATGACCTCTATATCTGCAAGTGCTGTAATCAGTCTTGGATAAAGAATTCTATGTACTTATAACCAAAACTATGAAAACTGACCACAAGTGAATGGGTTAGTTAAAAGGTTTGTGTTCACTCTTGAGAAATCATATAGAATGTCATTTACAAAAATGATGCCTTGCTGAAATAAGTGAAGAAATGTGAGACTACAAAACATCAATCACATTTGTGAAATATAGATTTGCAAGAAAAAGGAAAAGTTTTTTGTTGATTTGCTAAACTTGTGGGGACTGAAAAGTGTATATCCTACTTTGTTATTAATGTTTGGAAGGACACTAAAAACAAAAGTAAAAAAAGTAACTGCAAGTAAAACAATTGTTATTCTTAACAGTATTTGTGTAAAACATTTCATGATGGAAAATGCTTGTTATATAGTAAAGCATTTTTCAGTTATTGGTGTATGTGATAAAGATACTTAGGTAAGCAAGTGCCTTGTTTTCTTATTATTTTAGGTTTAAGAAATGTAGGCGTTACAATGTCGAAAGAGAAGAAAGGCTGGACAAATTTGCTTAAGTTAATGCACTGTAATCTTGGGTTGTTGACGTGGGGGAGGGGGTAGGTTGTAAAAGTACCCAGATCCTAATATATGTAAAGTTAATATGTTTTCTCTTTCTTTTGTGTAATTGAATGCTTGGATTTAAGACCCTTGGCTTACTTTAACAATGTTTTTTGTGTGTAAGCAACTAAATAAGAGAACACTGAATGTAACGAAAAGTTTTCCTTTAGCAAATGCATAGTCAGTTTGAGAAGTCTGTAACTGAGGGTAGATGTACATTTTATTCTTAAGTTTACAAGGATACAAGCTGACTGGAATGTAATAAAAAAGCCAGATTACTTTTTCAGGCTACGTTAATGGTTTCTGAAGACTTGCAAGCTGTGTTTCACATCTGGGAGGTAAATAAAGATAAGACAGGAACAGACGATTTGTGTGAGTAGGAACACAGTCTGTGACATGCATCATAGCATAGATAACCTGTGTGTGCAGCTGTCAATTTGGGACAATTTTTCCTGTCTGGAAGGTTAATGCATGAATGGCCTCACAGGTATAGGTAAAAAAGAAAGAGTATTGAATTATATTAAGAAATGCAGATCCTAATAACAATGTGCAGGAGACACACATGGAAAGAAATGAGCATGTGAATTCAATAAAGAAATGATTTCGGAAGGAATACTCAGCAGTGTATCAAGGACAAAGGAAAAGGGGAGTACTTATACTAATTGGAAAGAGAATTACATTGGCATGCATTTATATTCTACCTAAAATTGCTACTTTGGAGCTTAGGAAAATTTTAGGAGACATGCAGGGAGTATTATTTATAGGTGGACACTACTGGAATTTGATTTGCAACTGTGAGGATTTATGTGGGGGACCTGGAAGGGAACATATATAAAATATAGTAGATTTCTGAAGAAAATTATGAAAATTCTTGGTATGGAAGACATTAATTCTGTAGTAGGAACTCTGAGAGAATATACATGTTATTCCAGTACAATATAAGCTTTGATATACATCCACTACCTATTTCAGATCATATGCTAATAACAACAAAGATAAAAATGCTGGATAATGAAGTAAAAGTGAGACACTGGTGCTTCCCCACCTACCTGTTAAAAAGAAGGAATGGGTAGTGGAAATTATTCAAGAATTATTAGGGAAGATATCATTTTTTTCAGAAGTTATAGTTAGTGAGTGGGATAAAAAGAAAGTGGAGTTTAAGAATAGGATCGAAGTAAAAAAAGAGAAATTCAATCCTTATTTCTTGAATTTCACCTTGCTTCATCATCATCCTTTTCCACTTTGAATTATAGCTTTCTGGTTGTGTTATATAAATGAACCTTAACTGTATAGCTCTATATTACTTCAAAACAGACAATCCTAATCTACCTTGTTCTATTGGAAGGATTAACTTATCCCACTTGACCCTTGTCCTTTTCATCTCTTGGATAATATCCTCCAACACTTTATTAATTACTGTCCACAACTTCTCCTCTGGTTGAAAAATTATGCCTGACCTGTATATAAAACTAAAGGGACTAATAACATTTTCACTGCTTGTATCTTGCTATCCACCCTATAATAAAAACAAGCATGAGTAAACCTGGAAAGAGTACAATGGAAATATACCAAGGGTATCCATGGATGTGAAAATTTAAGTTATTATTAAAGACTAAAATATCTGAACTTGTACAGTGTCTCTTACAGATATCTAAGAGGAGATCTTATCCAGTTATATAGGGTATTTAGTGACAGCTACCTCTGGGAATGTTTGTTGTTAAAATACTAGAGAATCATCAGACAACCTATGTAGGAGATTCTATAGGAATGAGAAGTGTACTAATTGGTTCTCTGACAGAGTAGCTGATACATGGAAAAGAATACCAAATTACATTAAAGCAAGTAGTAGTTTAGATATTTTTAAGAACAGCCTAGATACTTTTTATGGGAACAAGTGTTTTGGTATATTTGAAGCTAGAAGGGCATTAATGCCCATGCTTGAAATATTTGTATGTATGTATCCATATCCATAAACAAGATCTTCTGTATTCTCAATTTTTATATTATCTTTTGTT
The DNA here is from genome assembly GCF_019279795.1 of Protopterus annectens. Taxonomy (NCBI): domain Eukaryota; kingdom Metazoa; phylum Chordata; order Ceratodontiformes; family Protopteridae; genus Protopterus; species Protopterus annectens. Next base: position 789,021,415 of record NC_056732.1, on the reverse strand, counting down.
TAGTCTCTTCCTACATATCTATATACCGTAGCAGAATCTTTTTAATTCATACTCTTAAACACTTATTTTATTGTGTCCCTATAAATATGGGTATTGGTGGAACAATTCATGTGTGGGTACATAGTTTGCAGGTGTAGTTTTTGCTTTATCTTCATTAATTTTATATCTGAAAAAAGACTTGAAAATGTCTCAAGATGCTCCACAGGACTGACATGGGTTTATCAGATACAGAATAATATAAGCTGCAAATAAAGCCAACTTTTCTTGATTACCATATCAATTATATCCTTGAATTTCTAAGTCCCTTATCTTTTTTAACAATGGCAATGAATGTAAAGCAGATAACAAAGAATAAGAAAGAGCAAAGAGGACACCCCTACCTGGTTCCTCTGGTCAAATACAACTTGTCAGAAAAGAACATTCCCCTTTAATTTTTCCCTAAACTCCCTCATATATCCTCCTAATTAACCTTATTATTATACCAGGGGATGCAAATGCTTCCACTGCCCTACTCATAAAATCCCAGCTTACTCTACTGAATGCTTTATCTGCATCAAGACCCACCAACAACAGTGGTCTTTCTTATACTTTGCTGGATCATCATTGTTCCATTATTGTTGTCAAATGTTATCCTCCCCTCCACAAAACCACATTGATGCATATCTATCAATTTTGGCAAAACCATTGCCATTTGTTTTAGCTATTCTAGACATAAACACTTTGAAATCATGGTTTAAAATTGAAATGGACCTATATGAAGCTGGATCTGATGGGTCTTTACTGCTGTTATAGCCACCATATCTTTTCTGCAGGATGTTGGTGCTTCTCATCCATTAATATACGGTTAAAAACTTGTAGATATTAGATGGATCTGATGGGTCTTTACTGCCTTAAGGTATAATAGCCACCATAGTTTTTTTTCCATGATGTTGGTGCTTCCCATTCATTAAACTATGGTTAGAAACTTCCAGATCTTTATCACTTTCTTCACTCCTAGCTTCCCATCTTCCAAAGGAATACCATGTATTCCTGGAGACTTTCCTACAGATTGATTGTACTTTGCCATTTTTATCTCATCTTTTTCTATCTTAACTGTAATTGTTGAGCCTTGTCTACTTCTAACCTGGACATAAATAAGTTTTCCATAAACATTTTCATTTGTGTGCTTTCTTGATTCCCACATTTCTCTGCTTTTCACAAATCTTTATAAAATTTCTGAAATACCTCTAAAATAACTACAGGATCTCTGTTTTTTTTTCTTCTTATAGGCTCACTAAGTTTGGCAATAACCCTTTCCACTTTTTGTTGCCTAAGTTGCTATGTTAAATGTTTTTGTGCTCTGGAGTTAATATCAATAATCTTTCTGCTGACTAAGTTGTTATGGTAAACATTTTGTGCTCTAGTTAATATCAATCAACACTTGCTTACCATGAATCTTTCTAAACTCATGCATATTATCCAGATACTCTTATTTTCTCTTTAGTATTCTGCAGTTGTGCCTCATCTTGTTCTGTGACATTCCCCTTATTCTACAGTACATTAGCCTGCATCAGTCTGAGGGAATGACTAATGTTAATTAGCCATGCACTGTTCCCTGGCAAAGTCCATGGCTCCTGATTAATTTATCAGAGTGAATCATTCATTTGAGTTAAATTTTACTCTAGGAGGGAAAAGTAAAGGCTGTCTTTTTATGGCATTCACCCATTCACTCCTATGGGAATATTCACAGTACCGGTAAGTATAGAGGAACCTTGGGTGTGTGTGTGTGTGTGTGTGTGTGTGTGTGTGTGTGTGTGTGTGTGTGTGTGTGTGTGTGTGTGTGTGTAACTGTTTTCATGTGTGGACATTTGTCTGTCTGAATGACCATAGGAGCATGAAGTTGGCTGAATTAGTGTGTGTGTGTGTGTGTGTGTGTGTGTGTGTGTGTGTGTGTGTGTGCGTGCGTGTGTGTGTTAATGTCTCAGATATGGAATACTAAGAAGAGGGCTATATTACAGGCATGAAAGTATTATGATAAAACTGTGGGCAAATTATTTTTTATTATTTTAATATGAAAGAAAGATAAATGTCACATTTTGTTTTTAAAGAAGCAGTTTCCAACTCTAAACTAAGCTCTCAACCCAGGGATATAGCATTATAGTTAACTTTAGCCATAATAAACAGCTGTAGGAAATCAAAAAAGGCTTCTCTAAAATGTTTACAGGTTCTGATGTGCATAATATACACTAGTTTTAAGTAGGTAGGGAACGGTGTAAGTTTAATACATGTGCAACCTTAGGAATACTGACAGTTTACTGGTTCACACAATTTGAATGACAGAAAATGAGAGTTCAAAATAGAAGATATATATATGAATCTGAAGAGAAGCAGTCAGTTGGCAATTGTAATCTATAGTGGTGACATATAACTTGAAGCAGGTAGTTGCAGATTGACTCCAGTGTGAAAGCAGCTAAAATAGTAAGTGAACAAAAATTGCAAGTGGGATTTATTCATTTTTCAGCACACTTTTTGAGTGAGAACAGTGTTGTGCTATAGTTCTGCTTCATTTATTATTTCAGTGCATGCAAATTGCTACTGCATGGTATGTGAATTAGGACTGTAATTCAGTCAGTGGTCTGTGCAGCATCTCATTCTCACTGATGTCCCAATGCTTATCATTCCCACTAAGCCCACAGCACTACTATTTACACCTGCTGGGCCAATAACAGCATTGTATGTAGGTTGTTGACCCTAAATTTTGTCAGGCAATGGCTCCCTGCACCATTTCAGGTATAAGTGGAGGTTATGTATACATTCCAGTTTACTGACCAACATCCAAATACCAAAGTCTGGCAGGACCACATTAACAATTGTGATATCTTGTTTCTGGAATGCAAGATGATATTTTATCATATTACATGCTCAAAATGAATCCATATGCGCTTGTATAGGTAAAGTATGAGTCTCTGTCTCTCCTCTATCAGTATTTTTTTGTTTAATAAAGCAAGCTTGTTGGGGGGGGGGGGCAAATAGAAGAATTTTATTTTTTTGATTGTTTTATCACCAGAAAAGTAACTGAGTCACTACATCAATCAAACATATATTTGGATGGAAGAGTAGAAGAAAATGTAACCAGGCAACCAGTTAGTTGTACTGAATCAAGTCTTACTTTACTAAAATGCTTCTGTACATCATCGTCCAGAGATCAGTTTTAAGCCAATGATGTAATATTTATAGGTAGTAGTGACTGCATCCAAAAGAGTAACAGACTGAAGATTTTGCCTAAGGCCTCAGGTCCCATTCAATTCACAGACAGCAATGGTCTGATCTGTAAATGTATCAAAATCAAGATTTAAAAGTGGCACTAATGTCATGTTGCCAGTTCATTGGAAGATAACGGGCACATGCCACACATTGCACTGTTTATCAATACCTATACACTTGGGTGTTAAGCTGAATTTAGATAATTTATGTAGACGTGCACAAATGGGATTCCAAAACCTTCAATTTTAATGAACCTCATTAATTATGTAGGCCACAAATGGCACTTAAAGATGTGTGCACATTAGATGCACTTATGTTCAGTGATACCTGAATCATAGGTAGCTGATAAGGTATATTGGTACCTGCTAGCATTTCTATTGTGGAGAATATTACATCTATTAAACTTACACATTCTCAAAGGTACCTGTTTAGCTTTATCTTTATTTAAAATATATGCTTTAAGAGAAATGGTTGTAAATTACTGGAGTGACATTTGATTGATCTTTATGCATACAGGTGTTGTCATTTTCATTAAGGATATACATTAATTTCCCATATGCAGTTGCATAGACAGATTTACATAGCAATTGTGAACAACACATGAAGACCGATAGACAAATCATCTGTATTTCTTACAGGTAATTCCATAAACTCTGTTGCGTATGGTAACTCACGGATTCTGATATTATCCATATGTACTATGTCCTTTTGCTGTTGCGGATATTTCTTCATTGATGTTTCTTAACAAAAGTCTTAATATTATGTCCCTTTGCTGTTGCAGATATTTCTTCATTGATGGCTTTTATTAGCAGTCTTATAACTACTGGCTCAGTATACAAAGGATCTATACCCTTTGTAACTTGCTTACAGATCCTGAAGTTTCTGACACTTTCTATAAGTTGCAGTATTTACATGTGAAATGCATGCAGAGTCGTGTGGCATAATACTGTTGACTTTGTACTTTGATTCAAGAGATATAGGTTCATAGGTGTATACTAGGCTAATGACCCTGGAGCCTTTACAAGCCTAGTCCAAAAAAAAAAATGCCCAGGCACCATGCCACCCGATGTTAGTTCACAGTGCCCATATCCACTAGTGCAACTTGAATGATCCCTGGAGTGAACTTTCTGTTACCCATCCACTCATCAAGATTTCTCTTGAAGAGGGCCAGTGAGGTGCTCTGCTTGACATGAATGGGAAGCTTATTCCAGAGTATGGGCAGTCTTTGGGAGATGCATGTGGCACGGGAGGGATTGGGATTTCTTTAGGTGTAGCATTTCAATTAGGGCTGGGTCAGACATGGATTTGTAAGTCAAGCAGAGATCACCTCTAAGTAGATGATAAGAGACTGAGAACAGCTGAAGTTTCTTGAGTCTGTCCATGTAGCACATGTTTAAGGCTTAGGATTCTTTTTGTGAGGTACATTTGTGGCCTCTCCAGCTGTTGTAGGTGTCTGGTCAGGTACATGCCAAATGGGGCATTATATTCGATGACTGGTCTAAAGTGGAATGAGTAGAGAGGGATGATGACCTCTTTCCTCCTGGATGTGAAACCTTTGGTTATAAGATGTGCCACATAGAAGGACTTTCTGACCACAGTGGCAATGTGGTGGTCAAAGGTGAGGTGGCTGTCGACCTGGCTTCCCAGATCTCTTATGGCCCCTTCAGTGTTAAGTGGGCTCCCATCACCATGGTAATTTGTGGGAACTGAGTTTTTTACAAAGGGGATGATAATGCATTTTTTGGCATTAATCTTCAGGCCATGGTTCCAACACCAGTCATTGCTTCTGAGAAGTAGATGCCAAACAGGAGAGGGCCCAGGATCAAGCCCTGTGGGACTCCACTCATGATTGATCGACAGTCTGACTTGGAATCTACAACTTTCACTCTGTGGGTCCTGTCTGTGAGCCAGTTTGCAACCCACCTAGTGATGTAAGGATTGATGCCTAGTTTGGTGAGTTTATCAATGATACTTGAGTGGGAAATAGTATCAAATGCCTTGGCCAGGTCAAGGTAGGCTGTATGCACTGCCTTACCCTCATCCACAGCCTTGGTGACTGCCTTGAAGAAGTCAACCAGGTTCAGGAGGCAGGATCTCCCCTTGACAAAGCCAAACTGTGTGGGGTCAAGAGTTTGGAGATTGCCTATATCTTTGTAAGCAGGTCCATGGTGATGCACTCCATAACTTTCCATACAAGGCTTGTCAGGCTAATGGGGCAATAGTTCCCAGGGTCTGTAGTTGCTCCCGCTTTATGGAGGGGGATGATTGTAGCAGTGTGCCATTCATTAAGGACATAGCCTAAGGTAAGGCTGTGATTGAACAGGGCACACAGATGTGATGCCAGTTCATTTTGTAGCTCATGTAGGATGCAGCCAGGGATATTATCAGGTCCCATGGATGCTGTATTCTTAGCTTTGGACAATACAGCTTTTACCTGTGTTGCAGAAATGGTGGGTACCAGCCCTTCATCTGGTATTGTGATAGGGCCCTTGGGGGGTAAAGTTGGCACGGAATCTGTCGGCCAGTATGTTGGCTATATCTGTTGGCTCAGTACAGGAGGTGCCATTATGCAATAACTCAGAGCAAATCTGGGTATTGCCTTTGAGGTTTTTGATATAGCTATAGAAGGCTTTGCGGTTGTTTTTGGTTTCAGCCACAATTCTGCCTTCATAGCAGGCTTTAGAGGATTTGATAAGGGATCTCAGATTTTTGTTGAGACTGATAAGGGACGTTTTCCAGTCTTGTCCGTTTTTTTCTGCAGCAGTTTCTTCTTTCTGTTGTAGAGTTTATTGATGGCTGGCCTGAGGAGTGGAGAAAAAGGGTTTTGGTACCTATTTTTAAGAATAAGAGTGATGTGCAGAGCTGTAGTAACTACAGAGGGATAAGACTGATCAGTCACAACTTGAAGTTATGGGAAAGAGTAGTGGAAGCAAGGTTAAGAGGGAGGTGATGATTAGTGATCAGCAGTATGGTTTCATGCCAGGAAGGAGCACTACAGATGCGATGTTTGCTCTGAGAGTGTTGATGAAGAAATATAGAGAAGGTCATAAGGAGTTGCATTGTGTCTTTGTGGACTTGGAGAAAGCATATGATAGGGTGCCTAGAGAGGAGTTGTGGTATTGTTTGAGGAAGTCAGGAGTGGCAGAGAAGTATGTAAGAGTGGTGCAGGATATGTACAGGGGTAGTGTGACAGTAGTGAAGTCTGCAGTGGGAGTGACAGATGCATTTAAGGTGGAGGTGGGATTGCATCAAGGATCAGCTCTGAGCCCTTTCTTATTTGCAGTGGTGATGGACAGGTTGACAGACGAGATCAGACAGGAGGCCCCATGAACTATGATGTTTGCAGATGACATTGTGATCTGTTGATCTGTAGTGAGAGAAGGGACCAGGCTGAGGAGACCATGGAGAGGTGGAGATATGCTCTAGAGAGGAGAGGAATGAAGGTCAGCAGGACTAAGACAGAATATGTATGTGTGAATGAGAGGGAGGATAGAGGAATGGTGAGGATGCAGGGAGTAGAGTTGGCGAAGGTGGATGAGTTTAAGTACTTGGAATCAACAGTTTAGAGTAATGGTGAGTGTGGAAGAGAGGTGAAGAAGAGAGTACAGGCAGGGTGGAATGGGTAGAGAAGAGTGTCAGTAGTGATTTGTGACAGATGGGTACCAGTAAGAGTGAAAGGGAAGGTCTACAAGAGGATAGTGAGACCAGCTATGTTGTATGGGTTGGAGACAGTGGCATTGACAAAAAGGCAGGAGTCAGAACTGGAAGTGGCAGAGTTAAAGATGTTAAGATTTGCACTGGTTATGACAAGGATGGACAGGATTAAGAATCAGTATATTAGAGGGTCAGCTCAGGTTGGACGGTTTGGAGACAAAGTCAGAGAGGCGAGATTGCATTGGTTTGGACATGTGCTGAGGAGGGATGCTGGGTATACTGGGAAAAGGATGCTAAGGATGGAGCTGCCAGGTAAGAGGAAAAGAGGAAGGCCTAAGATAAGGTTTATGGATGTGGTGAGAGATGACATGAAGGTGGTTGGTGTGACAGAGCAATATGCAGAGGACAGGAAGAAATGGAAACAGATGATCCACTGTGGTGACCCTAACGGGAACAGCCGAAAGAGAAGAATAAGATTGATGCTGGGGACCATCAGATTGACTTCCTTTCTTTGGAGGAAAGCATCTTAGTTCTATTTGGTATGGCAAGGTCCATGAATTTGTGTACATGCTCATACAGTGCATTGATGTATGATTCAGCAGTCATGCAGCTATTTTCTATTATCATGGGTGCCAAGACGTTAGCCACCTCTGCTTTTAGGAGCCCAAAGTCGGCTTTAGAGAAGTTTGTCAGGGTGGTCACCTTAGTGGGGGGTGTAGGTGAGATGGAGATTTCTGTGGTGATCAGTTTGTGGTCAGATTTAACCAGGGAGGAACTGACTATAGGTGTGGAGCAATGGTCTCCCATGTTGGTGAAAACCAAGTTGAGGATGTTGCTTCCTCTAGTGGGGGTCAGAATGAGCTGGTCCAGGGCATTGGAATTGCTAAATTCCAGAAAGTGTATAGCCCATACATTGGCACTTGAATAGTTTTCCAAGTTGATGGAAGGGTGGTTGATGTCACCCAGTATGAGAGTATTGGGTTGTTCTTGATAGATTCCAGGGTCTTAGGAAGTTGGCCTGTGAGTCTAGGGACATGTTTGGGGTTCTGTGGCAGGCTGTGACTTGTATTGTCCTCTTGCCCAGTGTTGGTTGTATCTGAAGTATCTCTGATGCATTATGCTGGGCTACCAGTCTAGAGGTGTGCGTATCCTTTAAGAATATGGAGTCACCACCGCCTTTGGAGCTTCTGGATGCATTCTGGAGCTGAAAGGTATGGAATGAGTTGTAGCCTGGTAGTGCAGGGTTGCTTTCTGCCTCTTTAAACCAGGTCTCCGGTATAGCACAGATGTCGACATTCTCCATTTTGAGGAGAGCTTCGAGTGAGCACATCTTGAGATTTAGACTTCTAGCATTGAGCAGCATGACCCTTAGACTGCTTGTTTGTAGCTTTTACAGTGGAATTTTGTTCTTAGGAACACTGCCTAAAAAGGCCCTATAGGGGTGGCAAGAGCCTTAGCCAGTACCCAGAATCCCAGGGGTAACAGATGCAGGCCATGTCTGGCAAAGCATTGAGGTCTGCCGATCATGTCGTCCCAGGCAGACAGATACTGGATCCCTTTAGAATGACACCAGAAACTTAGCCAATTGTTGAAGTCAATCATTTTCTGCTCATACTGTGGTATCATTCTGGGTGATGTTGAATACTGCTCAGAGCTAGGGTCATACCTGCCTGGGCCACATAATCCGAGAGTTCCATCACATCTCTTTTCATGTAGTCCAGGGAGGTAAGTCTCAGGTCATTCACACCCACATGGACAATGAGTAAGTCAGATTTATACTTGTTTGGCACCTGATAGACAACTGATTGTCACCTTTTCCTTGTTCAACCTAGTGAGTAGGACATCAGTGTGCCTTACAACTGAGTCTCCTATGATTAGTACATTGGGCAAAGTGTTTGCCTTAAGGGCTTGGGTTGAGCGGCACACTGTGGTGGTGAGCTATGTGTTCTGGGGTTGATGTTGTGTTGTGGTGGTCAAGTGCATTTCTGTCTTGGGTGTCTCTGTTGTCTGGGTAAATTTTTATTGAGAGTGTCAGTGAAGGTGGGTGGATGGTTTGTGTCTCTATGTTTGGGTTGTGATGGTTGGTGTTTTGGAGGGCTGTGTGTTCTATGTAGTGAGTTACAGGTGTTGACCTTCTCCTCTTGACCAGCTATTCCGGTCTTGGTTGGAGCATGCACTGTTTCCATTTTGGTGATATAAGTGCATCTCTCACAGGCAAGAGAGTTGGGAGGTAAGAGGAGATGGCTGTCTGTGTACATTAGACAGTTGTCACACTGTCTCAGAATGCCCAAGTGCACTGTAGTGTACAGGGTTTTAATCCCACAGACAGCCTCTAAAGATACACATGTTGGTGTTGATTTTACAACCGTTATGTATTCAGACATTGTTGTTACTTTTATGTATCATATTAATATTTGTCACAGACAGTACCTTATAGACATTCGTGTTGTACGGTAATGCATACTATTTATGGTAACATATGCTCCTACAGGAATATGATCATGTGCATTTCACTGGCTTTCAGATGGCAAACCATCCTAGAGGTGACAATTTCTCCCCACAGAAAAATTACATCATAGTTGATGCTCTGTGACAGGATGGACGGAGAGTCCTTGGACATGCAAGAATATAGTTTGGAGAAATTAAGTGTGAACTGGCATCACCAACATAATTAATGTGGTTAGAGGTCAAAATAGATCATGTGAGGCCTGTTAATAATGCTGCTCAGATATTATCCTTCCTGCAGTCAGCAGGTTGCGATAATATAAAAGATCAAGGGATGCTACCATTGGTGAATCACCATTGGCACCCCCAATGACATCACAATATTTCTGGCCTCCCTGCATACAGCAAGAGGGGAGTGATGCATACCTGGGGTGAAATAGAATCAGGAGTTGCAGGCTGAGCATAGGTTAGTACTAATCTAATTGCCCTTGCAAGCCATTTTAAGCCTAGCCAGTTATCCCTTGTGAGACTTAAACCCTGCACCTTGTGTTTGTAAGGCAAACACCTTAACCATTAGGCCACTCTCCCAACCCCTGTATGTCTTACTTTCCTTGACATGGCTGAGTATGGAGTAAATCGTTTCATATTACTATTGTATGCATATTCACATATTGTCATTTTTGATTTACAACAGAAGAACTATACACAGATCCTCACAGGGTGTTAACAATGAATGTAAGTGGAATGACATGTACTCATACAACTGCAACACATGTAATGCTGTCTTCACAGGTCCATCTACTTCTGGACAACACCAGGGAACAGCAAGCGAGTGTCTCCATACTGTGTTACTGTGACCACTCCTTGTTATTGCCTCAGCCTCATGTCATGGCACTGCTGTTTACTGTTATATTGTCATTTCCTTAACATTGTACACTACAGGTACATCCAGTGGGGGGCCCAAGCCACACAGATGCAAGTACAGACAGGACAGGTATGTTATTGCAACAGGTACATAGTTTGCATCAGTGTGTAGCAACATGTGATACATGACATTAATCTCACTGTTTTACAACACAGGGACATCCAGCAAACAGGTGCAACATCTGTCACCTGAGTATCTGCAGCCCCTGTTACTGTGTTGTATATGTCATGCTGTCAATTATTCTGTTGCCTGCATGCATGACTATGTTGTCTTTATCTTTATTTTCCCACTGCAAGATCTACAGTAAAACACAAACTCACAGCAGCAGGAGTCTGGCAGTGGTATGCTATTAAATGTATGTCATACATGTCATTGCTCCTGTCTTGTTGTTGTCCACCATTAATACCGTGTGCGTCTTCCCACTCCCAGACCAGACTACATCAACCTCATCAACCCTGCAAACAAGTGGTATGTCTGTGTAAAACCTACTGTATGTTTTAACACTGTTTAAATGGTTCATGCTGGCAGTGATGTGATTAATAATGCTGACTTTTTTCCCTACAATAGCTGAAGTTCATCCCTCTTCTACTGCACAGTCTTCCCCGGAGGAGTTTTCAGGTGTGTGCTTTGTTTGTAGTAATCACATATTTCATATATGTTGGCTATGTAACCTAATTGTCTACTCCCTGTTACGTAGATTCCATGACTGATACACAGAAAAGACTTTTTGATAAGTCATTATTAGCTGTAACATTGCAGTGAGATACAGTATATGTGTGTCATAGTTTCATAGTAGTGTACTAGGCTATCTGCCCGGGGGCATTTATAAGCCTAGCCCATGAGGATGTGGGCCCATACTATATCTTTAATGATATCCAGCATGTGACGTAAGCATGTTGCCCTGTTCTGTGTCATCTGACTTTTCCTTTAGCACATCAACTATCTGTATCCTCCGTCAGCCCATCCAGTGATTATAAAGTGATATCTGATGTGTCTCAGTATGGTAGCATGTCCCCTGCACACAGGACAGTGATGTGGTGATATAGTCTGGACATTCATGTGGATGCAGCTGTAACCTCAGAGGTGGATGGAAGCTTGTCTGGCCATTCTGACATTGAGCAGACATCAGATGCTGAACTGGATGAGGCCAGTGACCAACAGACTCAAGCTGAGACTGCTGTTGATGTTGACAGGTCTCCACAACACACTGATACTGACTGTCACAGTACCCATAGGCATACAGATGTTGTACATGGCCAGATGTCAGTCGATGCCTGCCTATTCCTACAGGTAAATGAACATTCCCAGCAACATCATGGATCAGACATCTGTGCACTTGTCCATGCCACAGATCGTATTGCACACCAGCTCTCTGTGCTGCATGAAGGACAGGAGCTTAGACACACTGAGGTAATGGTATCATTGTCTGCTCAAACTGAAAGTACACTATCTGTGGCATAGTCATTAGAAACCCTGGTTTCAACAGTACTACAGCAGTGGCATAGTACAAGCAGGGTTCTATGTGCCCTCACTGTGCTTAGCTGATTGTCAAATGGGAGAGACAGGCCATTCTCAGCAGAAACTCCCTTGCCCATTGAGCATCAGTGTCTATGTTCCAATGCACACGCACTTCCATTGCTGACCCATCTGCTGTCACCCCGACAGACACAATTAGACAGTTAAGTCACAGTCATGCTCCTAAACCTCAACATGGTGGTGTCACTCTATCAGTCTCCTCTGTGGAGCACTGCACAAACCAAAAAGGAAAGATAAACTGAAAACCACAGATGAAGAATGCACTCAAAACACCAGTTTATTGCACCTCTAGCGCTTCAGCAACCACCTTCAAGGAGTATAAAACATCACATAACTTACACAGTTTATATACCCTAATACATCTAACAATTAAACAAGCAGCCTAAACCAATTAATCAATAAACATTAAAAAATACTTAATACTACTTTCTCATCAGATAAGAAGCCTCCAGTTACATTCCACATTCAGACCCTGAGGAAATAAAGTGTCATATTTCAAAATAAAAATACTTTCTTTATATAACAACTTCTTTTTATACAAATCATCAGAAAATACACCCTTCATAATATGTTCTAAGATAGTGGCTTGCAACCCATTTGGATTAGAATTGTGAACCAGCATAAAATGTTTAGCTACAGGGCTATCTTCTTTATTATTTATAATATTCCTGACATTCTCCTGCAGTCTAGTTTTAAACTTCCTTTTACTTTCTCCTATATATACAAGGTTACACGGACATTTCAACGCATAAATAATACCTTCAGTATTACAGCTATATATATTTTTTGGAGCAACCTGTGCCAAGTGTTTCTCTACATGGTAGGGGCAGAGCAGACCGTGGTGTGAGCCATGAGAGTGGTCACCCTAGACTGTGTAAGAGTGAGTCCAACAGTTAATAAACAGAGCTGACTCCATTCATTACATTACCTTCTCCATACTTAGCAGTGATATATCTGGCTTGTGATATTAAACGTTTTGCATTATGTCCTGTGTTTTTTCACTTTTTTAAGCTTATTATAGTGTAGAGACAGGAACATGTTTTCACTGATGAATGTCCTTATTATTTGCCATTCACTGATATAACAATCTAAGCCTGTATGCTTATATGTGTCAGTTGTGCCCTGAGTTAATGTTTGTGACAGATTTGTATATGTTCATACAGTTACATATTATGATTGTGGTGTTATGTCTGATGCTCAGTGTGTACATCAAGTAGGTAGTTGTGATGTGATTAGATGCAATCCATGCTGCTATGGTGGGACAACAACTGAACATTAGTGTCTAATCTGTGTACTCATGTACGTCTAGCTTGTCATGACTCAATGTTGTGGATCAGAGGCTATTGTGTTGCCAGGCCCTGCACTTGTGGTCACACCCTGTGTTGCCTACACCTGCGTTTTCTACCATGTATATCATTCTGCTCTTTCCCTGCTGCCTTTTGGATGTCATCTTCAGACACATGGGGGTTCTTGGGGTAGTTCACCCACACCTGCAGCTGGAAGACTGCCATGTGCTCCAGTTAGCATGTTGTGCAGCATGGCACACACTGTTGTCATCTGTGCTGCCTTCTGAGGTGTGTGTTGTAGTGCACCCCGGATGTGTCCAGACATCTGAACCTAGCTATCAGTGCACCAAAGACATACTCTATGGTGTTTCTGGTTGTTGTGTGTGCTCTGTTGTACATCTCCTCTGCAGGATTGGATGGTTCACAGTATGATGCCATTAGCCATGGCTCAAGTGGATAACCACAGTCACCTGTTGTAGGGACTGCTTTTGTCAGTGCTTTTTTTTTAGTATAGTAGTTTTACTTCTGCTTGCTTAGTTGCTTGCAAACATCAAAACATTTTAGTATGATGGAAAGTAATGAAGGAAGCACACACAGCACTGCTGTGGACAAACTGGATGAGTCCATGCCATTTTATGCTGACATGCCTGGTTCAAAACTATGTCATACTGCACATCATAAAGGTCATTATCTGTGTGTGCTGGCTATTTAAAAACTTGCACATATGTGAAAATTAAATTATCTAAAAGTTGTTCTATTGTTATGATTTGTATATATTTCTGATTCATACAGGTTATAGATAGAATCTAATGTTGTTCGTAGACTATCATTATCCATTATGACTATCAATAGTTTTGATTCAGCATTACTTTATATATGATGCATTCTGCACTCATGTTATAAAGTGACAGATGTATATTTATAATGTAATTCAGTTCTAATGCAGCTATACAAACGTGTGAGCATATATATGCAAACACACAAGTGCACGCACACACACCCAAACACACACATACACAGTCATGCACTTACACATTAGAGACATACATATATATGCATGCATGCACACAGGTGGTCCCACACATCTACACATACACACACCCTAATGCACACGTACATATGTGCACATGTACACACTAATTCTGTGAGTGACTTTACATGAAACAGAGATCCAAGTGAGTTTCAAGAGTAATCATGAATAGTCATACTGCTGAGCTACAAAATGTTTATTCTGATTTAAGTTACCTACATTCTGTTTACATAATGTTACTTTTTTGTAGGTACTCTTTTATTAGCATTGGTGTTGTACATGTATTTTGCAGGTATGGTGAGCTGAGAGACTAGCCCCCTCCAAGAAAGATACAGTTTTGTTAGCACAAACTACAGCAGGAGATGCATGTCTTTATCTCTCTCTCTCTCTCTCTCTCTCTCTCTCAAGTTCTGTCTTCATTTGTTACACTTTCCAGGGTAAAATTACAAATACATTTCTTGACTCGGAGTAAATCTATAGTATGACACATTTCATTTACATACTTTGTGTCTAATCTATCTATCTATCTATCTATCTATCTATCTATCTATCTATCTATCTATCTATCTATCTATCTATCTAATTGTTCTGCCTTTCTACCCTGCCTATCATCTTTCTGTCAATTTCTTGATGTCCTCTAATCTGAAACCTAAATAATAGGGTGTGATAGTGTTACATATCTAGATTACAGTGCAAAACATTTTAAATATTACCACTTGATCAACATCTTAAAGGTATGACCTCTCTACCAATATCCTAAGCTCTAGAAATCATGTAGGTATTCACAGCTATGGCAGCAGTACTCACTATACTCCAACTTGCAGCAGTCATCCATATTCCAGTTCAGATAACGAAAATTTAAAACAGACATATTTGTATGTTCAATACAACGCCATTTAGCACAAAAACAATCTAAAGAATGACTTTTTGTATGAATGCTAGTTTTATCAATGGACAGGCTAAAAGAAAAAAATGCATAACTGAGCCATAGCTGGAACTGTTTTTGACTTACTACACTGGATTTGACCCCTCTGCCTATCTCTATGACATCAAGGGAGTGGTTATTATAGTGCATGAAGCCTGGTGATTATGCTATACTTTTCAGAAAAAAACAGATCAGTTAAGCACTAGAATGGTGCAAGGCTCAACCCTAACAGATGTTAAGCACCCCCCTTAACATCAAATCCCAAGCTAGACAATATAATCTGCCAGTACTGACCAGGAGATGACAGTTGCAGAATAAAAGAATTGGTTCTGCCTGTTGCCCGATCTGATAAGGTGTCCCTTCCACTTACAAACTTAGACAAGTAGCTAAAATAACAGAATATGTGTTCACCTCCAATTTCTATGAAGGATGCGAACTCTGAAACTCAAATGTATGTCAGTATTCTTTGACTTCAGTCTTCTATGATGTGTCTGAAAATTATGGTCTTTATGACCAAACAAATGAGGCTAAAATCTAGACATTCTGCAAAAATCTGGGCAGTTTAGTGGCATGGCAAGGTGAAAGTAAATGTATTATACTGCCTTTCTTATAGCACTCGCTAAGTGGCAAAGTGGGTCACATCTTTGAAAGCCGGCAGTATGTTTTGTGTTTTTTGTTTTTCTTTTTTTCACTGTAACTATTGAAACTTGGAGCAGATAAAGTTCCAAGCACTACAAAGAATTGTTATCATATCTCTGATCCTAACTCGACATGTATGTCAAGATTCACTTCTTGAGCTTCACTCATGAGGTGAATTTTTTGGCATCCATTTCTCAAACACATAATAAATGTATTATGATCAGTGACTCAATCATAATTATCTATATTTATAATGTGCTGTCCTTTAACATCTAAAAACAATTGTTTTTTGATGAGTTTACTGCATTTGCTAATACGGTCACGGTCTACTCAGCCTTGTGCTCAGGGACATTTTAAACACGATAGTGAGAAAATCTAACTTATTCTTTTCTGGGTTTTTCATCACTGCTGTTTCTGTACCAAGTGATATTCCAATTGCTTGTATTTTCTTCTATGCTATATATTACTCTGGGCTTCCTAATGAAATGTCAGCATTCAAAATGCTCAGTGCTGATAAACTGAAAAAACCCAAAACAGACAGAAAATACAGGAGAAGAGCAAATCTCAAACTTAGCTCTTTTCCTTTTAACTTCTTTTTGGCTGAGGTGCAAGCCTTCCCCTGCACTCTCTATGTGGGGAAACAAGCCCCACAAACTTGTATAAACCAATTATGTGATGGCCGTACCTCTAGGGAATATTCCATAAAACAGCCATCTCAGAATTAGTAAATGTAAGCCCATTTTTTTTAACCATTCAGTCTCCATGTTTCAAGACTCACTCTAGAGGGTACTAACATTTGAAATGGTTACCATTACTCTGCTTTGTCTGTCTTTACTGTCAGCTGCTCTTTGCACAGGCATGTTGGAATTTAGGCTGTACAGTAACCATTGGGTGTTTTTCTAAAGTTTCCATTTCATGTGACCTATGAACTTGTTTTTGTTTTTGTGTTTGTTACTAACCAGTATGCTTAGTTGAGCATTTCAACACTGTTGAATTACTGTAAGTTGAGCATGCTTGTTGAGCTGCTGTTAGTTGCCCAAAGCTGCACTCTTCACAGTACTACACTTCTGAACAGCAGTGCATTGTAAACGTTGTGTCGCTATGGTTGCCGCTGTCCCTGCTGTATTATTGTTTCATGCTTATTGCCAGTGATCTTGACCTCTTGCTGCTTAAAATATTTTAGGTCATTAATTCTTACAGCCATTGCTACTATAGTGGTTATTGTGAACTATTGCATTTATGTGCTCTTAAACCTACAGACAAATTTACAAACTATATATTTTGTGCAGTTATCATTTTTATAAAACACAGACTAACATAGCCAAAATTGTAGCCCAACAGACTTGTCTTCTTTCTGTTGCTAGCATCATAGCATTCAGTATTCTTAGGCAACGTAGAAATGCCGAATGCCCCCTGACAATGAATTATTATTTGGCATACATAACGCAATCTGTGAGATGTATTAAATATACACACAGAATGGAGGCCACTCTCTCATCAAAAAAGCTGGTCTGTGAGCATCATCTATTACCGACCACATCGTTGCACAAATGTACAAAACCAACATATGCTAAGTTTGTGAAAAAGTCACTTCCCAAGCCTGATAGAAGAAGAAAGATAAATGAAAACTGCACATACATATTAAAAAGTCAACTGGCAGCAGACTATACACCGGTTACTATCACTAAATCCATAGGTGCAATTAGAAACGTCCTGTTAAATTGCTGACTCCATTTTGAGGTATACTGGCTCCATGCTTAGAAGTAAACCACCAACGACACCTCTAGGTCTCTTAGAATAAGGATGACAGAACATCGTAGTGACATGAGGAACAAAAAAGAAACAAATGCTTTATACAGACACACGATACAACATCCCAATGCCCAGTTTATGTTCATGATCATTGACAAAATTCAGGGAGATAGGAACAACCAACAGGGTTGGCACACCATTTTAAACCACAAGGAACAATACTGGATAACCAACCTTGGATGTTTATTCCCCCCAGGTCTGAATGACCATCTGTGAGTTTCAATGAACACTGGAGGATTTCATTATCATGGTTACAACAACAAACATTCATATAGATCAAGAATTAGTACGAACCATTCAATGGTGGTTAGGCCTACCAACACTCATATTATACTCTATAAAGCATGATAAAAAATTGTTCAGGATACGAATATGTATATGTATGGTTTGGTATTACATTTCTGGTATGTTGGCGTTAAACATTGAGTATTGTACAATTACAATGTTGAACTTGTATTATCTACAAGCATATTATTTCAATTTATTATAATCTATAATATAGCTGAGAATGAGGCCACTATACTCTTTTTGCCTTATTTTGTAATATATTATATGATCAGTACTTGGTTCTTTATTATTCAGTTCTTTTGAACTTGTGGTTATCACCCTTTAAAATATATATATACTAGTGGTATATATTTTCATGATATGCATTCACAAATAGTGACTATGGTATTGGTCTATTACCTTGTAATATGTATGTCATATAATGGCTTACTTCCAGAGCTTTGATTTTTATCTTTAAAAATATGACTTAATATCTACACCTGGCATTTTTATGTCACTGGTCATATGCTTTAATCAAGAATGGAACATGCACTTTGTTACTCCAGCCACTGGGTGGTGCTGTAATATTGCTTCCAGGTAATCGGAGACTAGTATAAATGCAGGCTGCTTCATTTCATTCAAAAAAACTTTATTGTATTCATTGATAAAGGCTGAATAGCCGAAACCGGTCTGGATTTGAAGGAATTATAAATAAATAATCATTATTTCTTCATTACTGCGTGTTCACTATCGTTTTTTGCTGGTCGTTGGTGGTTTACATTGTTGGCTTGACCCTGCATGCCATCCTTGCGGAGCGTATGGTTGTTTGCTTTCCATGCTTAGAAGGCCAGAAAAAGACACAGTAACATTTACCTGTCTCTCCAGCACCAGGATCTGTCATGTAACAACTCCTAAAAATGGTGAACATCAATATCTGTGCAGTAACTGTGACCTGGTTCAAGGCTCCAGAGAGCACCCCTGCAATAATCAGGCTACAACTCTTACCACACTTTTCGGCCACCAAACCAAGACCGAAACACTAAAGGTGAAGGAGTGTCCATATTCACCAAGGATATTCACAACACCAGGCTAGTTGCCCAACACAATGTGTCTGAAATTCTCCAGGTGCAACTAACACTAGGTAAGACTGCAATCCAAATTGTAGCTTGCTACAGATCCCCCACCATGCCCCAAGATTCTCATTACACCTTTCTAAACATACTGGAAAATATTAAGATACAACCAAATGCCCTAATACTGGGTGATTTCAACTACCCTGCCATTAACTGGGAAACCTACTCGTGTACAAACACCTACCAACACCTTTGCCCAATGGTTCTTGGAATTCATAAATTCCAAAACACTGGATCAACTAATCCATAGTCCCACCAGGGGCTCCAGTATCCTGGACCTGGTCATTACCAACATGGGAAATCAATGCTCCACACCAGTGGTCACCCTATCATTGGCTAGGTCTCACCATAAGCTAATCACCTTTGAAATCCACATCCCACCCCCACCCCCCAGTAAGGAAACATCAGTAAAAAATGTCTCCAAGGCCAACTTCATGCTACTCAGGTCAGAAGTGACAAACCTCATGACACCCATGCAGATGGGAACTGAAAGTTTGACTGCCGAATCCTACACTAAAGCACTGTATGAGCACATCCACTTGTGCATGAACCATGCCATCCCAAATAAAACCAAGATGCTCTCTTCCAAAAAAAAGAAGCCAATCTGGTGGTCCCCTGTCATAAACAAACTATACAACAGAAGGAAGAAATTGTTGCAGAAAAGAGGAAAATTCCAGGATGCAAAAAACTCCCTTACCAGCCTCAGTAATACGCTGAGATCCCTCATAAAATCCTCCAAAGCTAGTTATGAAAATAAAATTGCCAAAGATTCCAAAGACAACCACAAGGCATTCTATAGCTATGTCAAGAATCTAAATGGCAATGCTCAGATCTGGTCTGAGCTACAACAGAATGGCATTAAATATACTGATCCCCAGGACATTCCCAATAGCCTGGCAGATCGATTCAGTGCCAATTTCACTTCCCTCTCACCCCCTAAAGGGCCCATTTCAATACCGAAAGATTGCCAAATTCTGGTAATCACGTCAACACAGGTAAAAACTGCACTCTCCAAAGCTAAGAATACAGCATCCATGGGACCAGACAACATCCTGGGCTGTGTACTCCATAAACTACAAAATGAACAGGCACCTCACCTAAGTGTCATATTTAATCATGGCCTCACCTCAGGCTCCGTGCCCACTGAGTGGCACACAGCTACAGTTATCCCACTCCACAAAGGGCGATCCACATTAGACCTTGGGAACTACCATCCCATCAGTCTGACGAACCTGATCTGCAAGGTCATGGAACGTATTATTATGGAACTTAAAAGCAAAGACATTGGCAATCTTCAAACACTGGACCCCACTCAGTTTGGGTTTGTGAAGGGCTGATTGTGTCTCCTGAATCTGATTGAATTTGCAAATCAATCTACGGAGCCATGGATGAGGGTAAGTCAGTCCACACAGCCTATCTGGACCTCACCAAGGCCTTCAAAACCATCCCCCCATTCTGGAATCATAGATAAACTTACTAAGCTGGGCATAAATCCCTATGTCACTCGATGGGTTGCCAACTGGCTTACTGACAAAATCCACACTGAAAAAGTAGCCGACTCCAAATCCAGCTCCAGATAAGTGACAAGTGGAGTACCTCAGGGTTCAGTCCTGGGACTGCTCTTGTTTGGCATCTACTTCTCTGAAGTACAGACCAACACTAAGGGACACTGGCTAACAAAGTTTGCAGATGACTGCAAACTGGGAGCCATTATTGAATTCCCAAATGATGTGGATATTCTACAAAAGGGCCTTACAGAAACAAATGCTTCGTGCCAGAGTCATGGGCTCAAGCTCAGTGCCAAGAAGTGAATAGTTATCCCCTTTTGGAAAAACCATGTACCCATGAATTACCACATAGGTGGCAGTACACTAAACACCGAAAGTGTGACAAGAGACTTAAGAACACAGGTGGATAGTGGTCTCACCTTCGATAACCACATCGCCACAACAGTCAGGAAATCCTTCTATGTGGCACACCTCATCACTAAGGGCTTTTCATCCAGAAAAAAGGAGGTCATTGTCCTACTGTACTCATCCCTCATTAGACTCATCATAGAGTACAATGCCCCGTTTGGTATGTACCTCACAAGACATCCGCAACAACTGGAAAGGCCAAAGAAACACCTCACTAAAAGAATCACAGGCCTAAAGCAGATGCCCTATGCTGACCGACTAAAAAAACTCCAACTGTACTCTGTCACATATCGTCTACTTAGAGGCGATCTCTGCTTAACATACAAGGCCATGTCAAACCCAGAGCTGTCGGACATGCTACACTTAAAGAATTCCCAATCCATCAGAGCTACACACTCCAGGGACCTAAACCTTGTCATCACAAAAAATGAAACATGCTGGAGGGATAGGTTCCTCACCCAGAGACTCCCCATACTCTGGAATAGACTGCCCATACATGTCAAGCAGAGTGCCTCCTTGGCTCTCTTCAAAAGGAATCTTGATGACTGGATGGGAGATAGGAAATTTGCCCTGGGGATCACATCAGTCGCCCTGCTAGACAGAGGTCCAGGAAAGTAAATATTGTGGGAAGAAATAGCCAGGGAATTGTTATGGCTAGGCTTGTACAGGCCCTAGGACCAATAGCCAAGTACCAACCTATGAACAAGAGATCACAGTTCCCACACTCAGAGCAAATATGACCATCAACTCATAGATGCCCATGTGCTGAATGACTAGAGGTGTTTGACTTTCTGGGACATGCAGAAACAGCTTTGCTCTCAGTATGGATGTATCAAATGTAGGTGAAACTGTGGTCCTGAATGGTATTCTACCTTCTCCAGAATGATGCCTGAATACAAAGAAAAGATAATTGGCTTTGACAAATAGCTAAATAGTTGGTGTCATTCTGAAGGGAGGGTTTCAGCAAATAGCTAAATAGTTGGTGTCATTCTAGAGGGAGGGGTTTCAACATGTATCAGGTTGTGAAGACATGGTAGACAGAGTCCTTCATTTGCAAAGCAAGTTAATCTATCTTTAATACTCCAGAACTTGGAACTTGAACCCCCAAAACATCGTGACCATCTCTAACATCTCACAATTCAAAACACTTCTCAAGACCCACCTATCTAACTCCTGGCTATGCAGCTGTCTAACTTCTGGCTAAGTAATGTCCCGCTCCATAAAACTATACCCCGTATAGGGTCTATATCACTTCATAAAAATGGCAGAAGTTCGAACACTATGTGTTGGAACTTCTAACCTCAAAGTGTAAAACTATTGAAGGCTTAGAAAAGCGATTTTTTTCCTAGGGAAAAAAAATCGCTGTTCCAAGAAACACACACACACAACACAACCACACCAAAAAACAGCAATCCACAGACATACACTTAAAATCCTATATCTAACCCTACACTAAACTGTACATACACTGCTATCTATCCACATACCTTAACCCAAACCCTAACCCTAAGGTCCATCACTGTCACACACTCACCTGACCCGTGCCCTAACTCTAACTCAACTATCCCGCCCTAACCCTAAAGTCTGTCACTATCGCACACCCACCTCACCTGCGCCCTAACCCTAACTCACCTAACCCGCGCCCTAACCCTAACACACACACAATTGCACACTTACCTGAACCGGACCCGTAACTTTCCACCACAGTGCTGAAAATCACAAAACCACAGAAACAGCCCACCGAATTCTTTCCCTGGGAAAGAATTCGGTGTTCCGCACCTTAGCGATAATCAATTTGGTGTTCGAACTGCTGAAGTTTTGACGAACTGATAGGAACCCCCTGTATATAGTCACTAAGCAATATACTGGAAGGAAATCATGTAAATACTACTTTTGAAAATAATGAAGCAACAATATGTATTCTCATCTACCTTAGAATATGCTGGGGGTGTGTGGCCAAGGATGAACACAGGATAGCAACAGATTTCTGTAGCTCCACCAAAACAATATCATAAACAGGGAAATCTATCATCAAAACTTGTCTAATGGAATCTATTTCTTCATAAAATCATTTGGAATATCATTTTCTACAATAATATCCAAAAAAGAAAGAAAACTTGACTGATATTTCTGTCAGAAATCTCCTTGGAAATTTCTCACTCATCTCATCTCCTCAGAATGAGCTACAGTAAAGCTAACAACCAGGATTCTACCCTTAAGAAAGAACTTCAGGCATTACTACTAAACATGCAGGAACTGACAACTAAAATAGACAGATCTGTTTCTAAAATAGATAACTTCAAAGAAAAAAACTACCAAACAAATGGATATATTACATGAAGACTTGCAAAAAAAACACAGATTTCAGGTATAGAGGATGCTCTCATTGACATGGACAGTAGAATTAAAGAAGGAAAAATGAACATTGAATTTCTTCTCAGACAAAACATTCATCTCCAGTCTAAATTGGATGATTTGGAAAACAGATCTCAACGCAATAACATAAGGATCTTTGGACTACCAGAAGGCATAGAAGGTAATAACATTATAACTTTTTTAAACACTTGGCTACTAAAATCTCTAGATCTATCTAAGGCATTTTCTTTCAGTATAGAAAGAGCCCATAGATCTCTATCTTCCTCTGCCACTAACAAGAACATTCCTAGATCAGTTATAGTAAATTTTTTATCTTCATTTGATAAAGAGATGGTGTTAAAATCAGCATGGGCAAAAGCACCTTTAAAAGTTAATGATGCAGTTGATGCAGATGAGAGGAAAATTACAGCTAGCGCAAAACATCTAAAAGATTTTATTAACTTATATCATTTGAATGACATTAATAACCAAGCTGATCCTAAGTCACTACCATATACTTTTTTTTCCAACAGATACAAGTCTTACTCTAGAATAGCATTCTGATCTCTAACCAACTTGTAAAAGATTTATCTAAATCTATGGTCATTTCCTGCCCAATATCGGACCATAATTCAATCACTTTTGAACTTATGGTAAATGTAACACACAATACCCAGATTAGAAGAATTTCTGCCTACTTAACTCAACTAAAATATTTCAAAGAATTTATAAATAAGGAGACACAGAACTTCTTAGAAATAAACACTACACCAGATATTTCGATTATTTATATATATATATATATATATATATATATATATATATATATATAGTTCCCTATCAGAAGCCTGAAACACTATAAGCCTGAAAATCAAAATCCTGAAACCAAAAGCCTGAAAATTCAAAATCCCAAAAACCCAAAATCCTAAAACTCAAAATCCTGAAAACACAAAATGGACATACTGACGTCATTGTGGCTTTGCTATTGTTAGCCCTGTGGTGTTAGGTCATGTGTTGGGTTCAGGTAAGTGTGTTGGTTTTATGTTAGGTTAGGGGCGGTTTAAGTGGAGTTAGGGTTAGGGTGCAGGTTAGGCATGTATGCAATAGTGACAAATATTGGGGTTAGGGGCAGTTTAAGTGAGTTAGGGTTAGGGCGCAGGTCAGGTGAGTGTGCGATAGTGACGGACCTTAGGGTTAGGGTTAGGGTCAGGGTCAGTTGGTAGATATTAGTGTCTTTATAGTGACATATAAGCATTATTTGTGTTTTCAGGATTTTGAGTTTCAGGATTTTGGGTTTCCGGGATTATGAATTTTCAGCCTTTTGATTTCAGGATTTTGATTTTCAGGCTTATAGTGTTTCAGGCTTCTGATAGGGAACCGTATATATATATATATATATATATATATATATATATATATATATATATATATTTATAGGATGCTCTGAAATCATATCTATATGGGCAAAGTATAAGATGGTATAATAATAAAAGGAAAACATAGGACAAAGATCTACTAGACATACAAAACAAGCTAGACACTTTTAAGCTGAATAGTAAGGGAGATATCACAAATAAAAATATTATAGAAGAAATAAATAAGTTAAATGAGAAGTACAAAGTGATTTTAAATCACAAAAGCAAAATACCCCTAGAGAAATATAAATTCCTAACATATTCAATAAATCCCAAATATTTAAATAAATTTAAAATAAAACAAAAAGTTTTAACAAACAAAATCATATCAAAGAGATTTTTTTTCCTCTGGGAGAAAAAAAATGTTTCTAATTTATCAGATATTCTAGATGAGTTTAAAGATTACTTTCATAAAATAAACAATGGCAGAGTTAATATGAACCCAAAAGATAAAATAAAGAATTTCATTACCACATACATAGAAAAAAAACTTAATCTTCCTCTGTCACTAACAAGAACATTCCTAGATCAGTTATAGTAAAATCTTTATCTTCATTTGATAAAGAGATGGTGTTAAAATCAGCATGGGCAAAAGCACATTTAAAAGTTAATGATGCAGTAGTGCGCTTTGATAATGATTATTCCACTCTGGTGATATCTAAAAGGAAAACCTTATTGCCACTGATAAGAGAACTAAAAAAGGCACAACTGAAAACACATCTTTTGTTCCCTGCCAGACTAAAAATCTTCTTACCTGATGGTCCTAAAATGTTTGAGGATTTAGACACTGCCTTGGCTTATATTAAAAAACATAAAAATATTGGACAAGATAGAAAAAATAGAATGGGCAAGCCCTTTGTTGAAAAGACTGGCATTAGGCACAAATTGGAAGACAACAGACAAGCAAAAGAGACTAAAAAAATTAATTACTTGCTTTACAGCATTCTGATTATTTTATGTAAACTTCATTGTTTCATCAAGTAAACCACAAATAACATATGATCACCACAAAGCTTCTAAAGTCCTTAAAATATGCAACTTGTTATACTAACAAATTTTCCTCCTAAGGTACAAGTAACCAGATACAATTTTTATTTGTTGCTTTTCTAATCTCTCTTTGTGAGATCAAAGGTTAGTTGTTGTTGTTGTCTTTTGGCTTTTCCCATTTAGGGGTCACCACAGCGGAACTCCAGTCTGCTAATGATTGGCAGTAGATTTTCATGAACGCCGAGGTGCCAACTCGATGTCCAACCTTCAACGAAGGCATGCCCATTTACGCATGTCTTTTGAATGCCCATCCAACTGCGGGGAGGACATGCAGACTCCACACAGAAGGGATTCCCCGCACTCCAGCCGAGAATCGAATGGGAGAACCTCTTTCTGTGAGGCAACAATGTTACTGCTGCACCACCATGAAATACAAAGGTTAGTAACAAGTTATATTCATTTAATTCTACTAAAAATATTTCCTTTTTTTTAATTTTCCTTTCCTTTTTTTATTTTTATTATTATTTCCTTTTTTAATCTATTCAAAATATTGCTATGTTTAGTACTGTTTAGTTATAATTGCTTAACATCATAAAACTGAGACAGTTTATACTCTGTACAACAACTAACATGCTAAGAAGTATAAACAGCTGATTAAACAAAATAAACATAAATGCAGTATTTTATGCTTAGATACATTAACAGATGAATGATTAATATATGCACCACTGTATACCTTGATATAGTAATAGATGAATGATATAGTATATGTATACATTTTTTTTTGAAAACAGTTATACCCTTACAATTTTGGTATGCATGTGCTTACAACATTGTGTAGCTTAGGAAATGATATGGGGTTCATGTATGTTGTAAATAGACTTATAATGTTTCCTATGGCCTGACATTACCGAGGCTTTGATTCCTAAGGCTTGTGGAATACTTCGAGCTGTCTCTACAGTACAAAGAGCCTTATTACACTTAAAATGTATTATTTTCACTTACTTTCATCAAATTCCTGATGGAATCCCTCAGGAGACAACTTTAGACACTGGCAACCTTGAGAAGAGTGCTCGCGAGCCGTTTTCTAAACCTTCATGTTCTAACTGTTCATCTGAGTTGAAGAAAGCAGCCATTATGAACTTTGACCTCTGATTTCACTCACATATGACGTAGTGCTGCAAAGTAAGCCAGTTCCAAGAAGCAGAACAGTTGCAAACGTGGAAATATGACGAAAATGGACTTTTTAACACAAAAATGTGAGTTTTTATCATTATAATAGTGTTTTATTGACATAATTTATGTTTAGTAAAGCTACAGCACATTTTAAAGCATTATCTTACTGTCTAACCCATTTACTGAAGTTTAGTAATGTGCAGCAGCTGAATTCAGTAGTATATTAGTTAGAATGTTCTTAAAGGTGCTTTACACAAAAGCAGTACTGCAATTGTTGTTCCAATGCACCTACTAGAACATGCTTTTGCTATCTAACAATGTATGATAATCTAATATTTTGAACTTTTTTAATTCAGAACTAGAGTTATTTGATACATTCTTAAACTAGTATGTAATATATACCATATATGAAGCTATTGCATACTGTCTTCTATATAATGCCATATTTCTATCCATTAATGCAATGTTTTTTACTATTCTGTTTTTGCTTTGGTAATTAATTCTCCTATCATAGCTTCATGAACAAGCAGATACTACATTTATGTATATCTCTATGGCTGCATATGTTTAAATCATTTACATTACTACCTTCATAACAACTGTAATGAATAATTTGATCTGAGTAATATATTGTGTCTTGAAGCATTAGTTAACAGATATTTCTAAGCTCAGGGAAGCTAAGTATAAACAGAGCGCATATATCTACTATTTATGAGACCCAGGTGGACAGTAGTCTCTCCTTTGATAGTCACATTGCCACAGTAGTCAGGAAGTCCTTGTACATGGCACACCTCATCATAAAAGGGTTCTCATCCAGGAAAAAGGAGGTCATTGTTCCCCTCTACTCGACACTCATTAGACCCATTATAGAGTACAACGCCCCTTTTGGAATGTACCTCACAAAACATCTGCAGCAGCTGGAAAGGCCACAGAAGTACCTCACAAAGAGGATTACTGGCCTCAAATAAATGCCCTACACTGACTGCCTCAAGAAACTCCAGCTTTACTCCGTAGCATATTGCCTACTCCGAGGTGACCTCTGCCTAACATATAAAGCTATGTCAAACCCAGAGCTGTTGGACATGCTACACCTAAAGAAATCCCAATCCCTCTGAGCTACATGCTCTAGGGACCTAAACCTTGTCACCACAATAAACAGGACATGCTGGAGGGATAGATTCCTGTCCCAGAGACTTCCCATACTCTGGAACATGCTACCCATCTATGTCAAACAAAGTTCTTCATTAGCACTCTTCAAGAAAAATCTTGATGAGTTGATGGAAAATGGGAAATACACCCCGAGGATCACTTCTGTGTCTCTGCTCGACAGTGGCACAGGAAAATAACTTTCTTGGGTGGCGTAAGCCAGGGAACCTTGTTGGCTAGGCTTACGTAGGCCCTTGGGCCGATAGCCTAGTACCTACCTATGAACCTATGGTTACAGTACAGATTAATAGAAAGATTTTTACATTTATCAACATATATTGAATACCAGGCATAGGTATTACCACAGAGAAACAGCATTTCAATCAAATAGTACTCCACTCTAAAGGAGACATCATATTAGCAGGTGATTTCAATTGTACTCTATGTGATAATGATACTACTACCCTTGGGAAGAAGAAAATAACAGCTAGCGCAAAACATCTAAAAGACTTTATTAACATATCATTTGAATGACATTAATAACCAAGCTGATCCTAAGTCACTACCATATACTTTTTTTTCCAACAGACACAAGTCTTACTCTAGAATAGTGTTCTGATCTCTAACCAACTTGTAAAAGTTTTATCTAAATCTATGGTCATTTCCTGCCCAATATCAGACCATAATTCAATCACTTTTGAACTTATGGTAAATGTAACACACAATACCCAGATTAGAAGAATTTCTGCCTACTTAACTCAACTAAAATACTTCAAAGAATTTATAAATAAGGAGACACAGAACTTCTTAGAAATAAACACTACACCAGATATTTTGATTATATATATATATATATATATATATATATATATATATATATATATATATATATATAGGATGCTCTGAAATCATATCTATATGGGCAAAGTATAAGATGGTATAATAATAAAAGGAAAACATGGGACAAAGATCTACTGGACATACAAAATAAGCTAGACACTTTTAAGCTAAATAGTAAGGGAGATATCACAAATAAAAAATATTATAGAAGAAATAAATAAGTTAAATAAGAAGTACAAAGAGATTTTAAATCACAAAATCAAAATACCCCTAGAGAAATATAAATTCCTAACATATTCAATAAATCCCAAATATTAAATAAACTTAAAATAAAACAAAAAGATTTAACAAACAAAATCATATCAAAGAGATTTTTTTTCCTCTGGGAGAAAAAAAAAATTCTAATTTATCAGACATTCTAGATGAGTTTAAAGATTACTTTCATAAAATAAACAATGGCAGAGTTAATATGAACCCAAAAGATAAAATAAAGAATTTCATTACCACATACATAGAAAAAAAACTTAATAAACAACAGATTGAGTCATTGGATAAGAGCATCTCATATACAGACATTGTCACTCAAATAAACATACTCAAGTTAACCAGGTAACGATGGTATAATTCCTGAGATTTACAAAATATTCTCTAAAAATGTCCATACATTAATACATAATGTTTTCCTGGTAGCTCAGTCTGAATTTGCTATCTCTCCATCTTGGAAATACACTTTTATCTCACCAGTTCTGAAATCTAATAAAGACTCTACAAAACATCATATAGGCCCATCTCACTGCTCAGTGTTGATTACAAGATATTTATGAACATATATGCAGACAGATTAAAGACAGTTCTTCCAAACATTATTGACATAGATCAAACAGGCTTTATTATAAATAGAAATAATTTTGATAACATAAGAAGAACGTTAACTCTAATAGATTATGCAAGTCAAAATAAGAAGGATCTGACACTAATTAACCTTGACATAAACTTAGTCTTTGACTTTGTGAGCTGGGACTACTTGTTTATCTTGCTGAGGTGTACAGAATTCTCTGATGCTTTTGTAAACCTGATTGAAAATCTATATAAAGGAGCACTGGCATAAATAAAAATTGGCACATATGTCTTTCAAAAGATACCCATATTAAAAAGTACCAAACAGGGATACCCACTCTCCCCTTTATTATTCACCTTAATAATAGAGCCCTGGGCCAATTTAATTAGAAACAATAATGGCATAGAAGAATTTAAAAGAAATGAGAATACAGTATCTAAAATTCAGCTTTTTGCTGATGATGTATTAATTTCATCGGCAGGAAACAACTCTTCTATACAGTCATTATTTAACACAATGACAGACTTTAAGAAAATCTCAGGTCTGATGTTTAATGAAGAAAAAACAAAGATTCTGCTAATACATTTAGGGAAAATAATTTTAAAAAAGCTAATCATAAATATATACCCAATTCAGGTCATATAACTTATCTAGGAATTATCTTAGCAAGAGATATTAAATCAATTATTCAATATAACTATAATAAATGTCTTGAAAACATACAAACCCTGTTTAAAAGTTGGAATAATATCCTTTTTTCAATGGAGGAAAGACTTACAATTATAAAAATGATTATATTCCCGAAGATATTATATGTAATACAATCAATATTACTCCCACCTACCAAAACAATCATTAAAAAAAAAACTCATTAATGCTGAAATTCTTTTGGACACCTCATAGACCTAGAATGGCATTAATGGCAGATATCAATAATTGGTCCCAATGAGGTATAGCCTTCCATGATTTTGATCTATACTCTATAACCTCTGTTATCAGAATTGTAGCTCTACTAATAGATAATTCAGATGTTGCAAAATGGAAAAAATATTGGAAATTAATAGGTATGGAATTAACTAGTATACCACTAACACACAAACATATTATTATAAATAATCCCATATTAAGGATAATTGAAGAATTTTGCACTGTACCCATAACACCCAGACACGCATAAATTTACCCAATAAATATTATTATTACTTTTCGTAACTTTATATATAAACACTCCAAATATAAGGAATGGATCTTCATTTTATTTCCCATAACTTATACACAAGGTATACTCTTATCATCTAACCCTGATAAAACTTTAATACTCAGGCAAAATAAGTTAATATACTGGCATCAGATGCTACAGGATAATAATGTTAAAAATCTAGATTTTTTAATTCAAGAATTTGATTTGGATGAAACTTGTTGGTTAGAGATGCAGGCTTTCAGTCAATATCTTTCTAATAAACTAGGCTTAATAACACCGATAACTAAATAATCTGTCCTAATACTGATAGATTACATGATACTAAAGCTACAACAGAAGGTTTCAGATAAAGGCAAGCTTTCTCACATACACAAAATTATTAGAGATGAAACCTTCAACTGTCCAGAAAATTACTGGAACTACTTCAATTCCATAAATAGTGAACCTCCAGAACAACAAGATAAAACTCATATACTGGAATAAGCTTCTAAAACAACTTCCTCAATTAAATGGAAACTTTATGCCTGAAAATTCTTACACAGGTCCTTTTACACCCCTCTAATAATGAGTAAGATTAATAAAAAAAGATAACATATGTAAGAGATGTACCACAGAGATAAATGCTAACTGGGCACATATGTTCCATGATTGTATAAAACTGAAGGAATATTGGACATGAATTAACAATTTTCTACAGGCTCTTTTTATAGACAATTTTACACTATCTAAATCACTAATCCTCTTCAGTACCCCCATACCAAAATGTGTTAAAAAAAGTTAAACTTCACCTATAATGATCAAGTCTAGCAGTGGCTAGAAAGATTATAACTAGAAATTGGATATCAGATACCCCTCCTTCTTTTAATGAGTTTAAAAATGTTTTGATAGAGGTATGTCAAATGGAACTAATGACTATTAAATCAATAACTTCTAGGAAAACAACCAGCTATAATATGTAGAATACTTTCCTAAGTTTGTTAAAAAAAGACTTGGAACCTTTATAATGTATTATAGTTATGTTAGATTATGTATTTAACTGAGGATGTCTTTGTAAATATTTTTGTTGTTTTATGACTGTTAAAGTTTTCTATTTGTTAACTGCTTATATACATTTCTATGTTTTACTGATTGTATGTTAAAACCAATAAACACGTTTAAAAAAAAGAATATGCTGTGAGTGTTTCTTCTGAATAACTTTTGTTTCATTGAATTAGCAACAACTGTATGAACATTGTTAGCATATTTCTACTCTGTTATTTTAACAACTCAATGAGTTCTTTCTTTGTATATGTTTTGTTTTGTACTTTGTTATATCCTTTGTATCTCCTGGGGCTTTTCCCCCAGGCCTCCACTGAAATGGGGTAACTGCCCAGTTGGAGTATCCTGGAGAACAAACATAACATAAATAAACAAATTAAATAAATAAAATAAATTCTATGGCTTTTACCTGTCAGTCAAAGCCTTGTTAATTCAGCAGTGCCTTTTCAGACAAAGTTCAGGTACTGGATATGCCATCATAGTGGACAGAATTGCAGCAAATTCCAGTTCTAACTATATCAAAGTTGCTCTTCTCAATACCAGAACTATTAATAATAAATTGCCTGATCTTGAAAGCATCCATGTCTATGTTGTAACTGAACCTTGGTTTATTTATAAAGATAGTACTCCCTTCCTTCCTGGGTTTAATGTTTAGCATGCATTCAGACCTATATGAAACTGTGGGGTAATTTTAATATTTGTCAGCAACAATATCACCTCTAGACAGATTCCCAATGACCAATAAACCAAACTCACTGAATTCCAATTTACCCTTAAAAATATATCAGTTCATTGCCTGTTTAATTTCTCCATGTACTTTCAGTTTCTAATACCATGGTGGGAATCGACCCCATTCCTAAGTCAGGGTAAGATTAGAGTTCAAGAAATTAGTACTTTATTCTTTAATGCTAGCCAAGAGTGCTCTTATCATTAGCCAAAATGTGCTCAGAGTTGCCTCCTTTTGTAATTCACACGTTGTTACATGGATTGGTAGCATAAGTAAGTATGACTGTAAATTCTTTTTTGTTAGACCCATTGCTATTACTGCTATAGAAATTGTCTGCATATCTTTCTTCCACATTGCTCTTGTTTCTGCCTGCAAATCCTGAAATTTTATCACTTGGTCTCTTCCTTTCTGTACATAAGACACTGCAATCACTGGGTGTAGCAATTTCAATGATCAATGCTACTTGTATCTTGTTTTTTTTTGGACTACTATATCTGTTTTTTTCACATCTATTGTTGAACTGTTGTTAATAGGTGATCCCATGTGATATAAACTTCATCATGTTCTATAATGTCTCATGGTTCATGTTTCCAATGCTTCTCAGCTACTTCTATACTGTAGTATTTGCACAATCCCAAGGGCAATTCTCTTGCCACATTATTTTACCTTCAGTATGCAGGCTGTCTGCCATGAGGGTATCACACCCAGCAACAAAATGTATGACTGTGTCCATTTCTTTTTTACAGAACATGCATTTGCCTATTTTCCTACCCTTTCAATGGATTTTGAAAACCATTGTGTACATAGTCCACTATCCTGGGCTGCCATTAATAACCTTTAATCTTTAGATTTTAATTCACCTCTCCTTAACCATTCCTGCATCAAATCTTGGTCAACATGAGGTTGTATGTGGAAATCTCTGTACTTGACATTATATTTATGACTTTTCCACTTTCCTTTCTTTCTTTCTTTCTTTCTTTCTTAACTGATTCTTTTCCTTATATTCATTCTTTTGTTTTTGCCACATTCAGTTGTTGTCTGATTTTTGTCTACGTCCGGTTTGATTTCCATTGTCACTCAACACAAAAATGCTTCTGTAAACTAAGCAAAGAGGCCATCTTAGACTTCTTAAATTCATGCTTTAAAACTTTTACTATCTTTGGATCTGATGAGGTCAGCAGATATGTAAAGAGTTCCACGATTACAGATCCATACATGTAATCAATTTTGAGGAGGCCCATTACCTCCTTCAGAGTGAAGAATATATAATCTTGGTGTAAACTGAATTTTTATATG
Organism: Protopterus annectens; assembly: GCF_019279795.1. Lineage (NCBI taxonomy): Eukaryota > Metazoa > Chordata > Ceratodontiformes > Protopteridae > Protopterus > Protopterus annectens. Next base: position 788,987,585 of record NC_056732.1, on the reverse strand, counting down.
TCATTTGATAAGCAAGAAGCATTTTTTTTCATGTTCAATTGACGCAATATATTTTGGAGCCAGTAAATCACCCCAAAACTGTAAGTTAGAACACAGAGAGAAAACTGAGTTATAGCTTGGACTTTAGTCCTGGATATCAAGGCAGTTTTCAATATTAGCTTTAGTTTTCTGAAGTATTCCTTACTGAGCTTTATTCTCATTTGTTCATGTTGTATTGCTGATCCTTCACGTATTCCCAAGTATTTATATACTCCTGCTCAAGTTCCTTTATATCACTTTCCTGCCCCAGGCTGATATTTTCTTGGTACTACAACTTTCTTATTTTAAATATTGCATTTGCATGCTTATCAGGACCAAATGTCATTTTACTTCATCTGAGAACATTTTAATTATTTGCAGTTATGCTTTTAACTCCTCATCTGACTTTTCCTTTATTTGCTATTCTCTATTTTGACTTTAGCAAGAACTGATCTTTTGTTCCATATCGAAGAAAAATTAAACACCAACTATGAAATGCCAAAATGAGCAAGCCAAAACGCTTCCCAAACTGCAGAAGCACAAAAATAGTGCTAAGATGAAATGCAGTATTTATTAAAGCGGCTTTCTCTGCTAAATGGCAACTTCTTCTTCAGAATGAAAAACAAGTTCAATCACTACCATTTTATACAAATCACATGTTAAATTATTAACTAAATTAAATTAAATAAATTTTTAAATAAAAAAAAAACTAAAATTTAGAATTAGGAAATTCAAAATTCAAAAAAAAAAAATTACTACAAACTACTAACTTCAAAAAAAAAAATATAAAAATAATATAATACAATATACAAATAAAAAAAAAAAAAAAAAAAAAATATATATATATAAATAATTATACTTGTTATACTATTAAACATTGCATTTAATACTATAGTGTTACAAAGTGTATGACAATCTATCTTTTAAGACTTAACATACTAAGGAAGCTGCCAATTGAGCAAGCCTCATTCAGACCAGGTGGATTTGTTCCATATGACTTTCTTTTGTTGTTACCCTTTTTTCTATTTCTGTAATATATTTTTTTCCTAAATGACTATAAACTATGTCTACATCAATTCTGGTATACAGTTTGAATATTATGGGAAGATGAGTTATTTGCCTACAGTTCTTAGGATGGCTTGCCGGTTAACTTTTAAGGGGGGGGTATTGATTTTCTTGTTGTTAACCAGGATGGTGGCTATTTGGGATGCTCATATAAGTAATTGCTACTTTAGGCTAAATCTTTATGTAAAGATGTCAATACCTTCAGCCAGATCTGTGGTTTTCTAGTTAGGAGATTTCTTTAATTTTCTCTCAATTTCTATGAACATTACTTCATCCAGTTTCATATCCCCTACATTAGAACTCCTTATTGTTTCTTTTAATTCTTATGTCATTTCAGCATCCTTGTTAGGTTCACCAGGGTCTGCATAAATATTTCTCCAAAATGTGTCTGTTTCTTTTTTTGGTAGTGTTTCTACTTCTTTTACTTTGATTCCCAGTTCTCTGCAAAACCTTTTTGGGACATCAGTGAAGTGCTTATTTTGTACTTTTACTGCATATCTTTTCTGCTTGTGCTAATATTTTTAAATGATAGATCCTGGTATGTTTTGATACTGTATGTTGCTTTTACTGAATTTATCTCTCTAAGTATTTTTGATTATCTTTTCCCTTTTTTATACTCCTATAACAGTAATACGTTTTCTCTTTATTGCTTAATAATTTTCTCTATTCAGTGCTTCTGTAATGACATTTTGCTTGCTCCCTTCCTTTCATGTCTTAGCATTATGGTGTTGTAACAGCACTTTATATGTTATTAATGTAGCTGCAATAGTATATCCTATTTATTTTGTTATATCACATACATTTCTTTTAAAATTCCTGATTTCTGTGTTCATCTTTTTACCAATCTTCGAACATTTTGTGTAACATTTACTTTCTATAATGTATTTCTTACATCTATCTTAATGGATCTATTCATCTGTATGAAATCAAGTAGGTCTCCCCTTAGATCATTTTCTTCTGGACTGAGAGCTTCTTTATCCATTGCTTCTTGTAAGTGTTCTACAGAAAGCTGTAGAGTATCTTACTGTGACACGTCCCCTTTAGATATACCTTGTTTCATCTGCTGCTTCATCATATGGGAACCCATTGTTCAGTCACTCCACAACATTAATTGTGTCAGAGTTGCCACTGTTTCTTTCTCCTTCCCTGGCTGCACATCTTCAGCTGGATTTTTATATCGGTCTTCTACAGAAGGTTCCAGAGCATCACCATGTGGCAAATCTTCTTCAGATGTCCCTGACTGCACTTGATGCTTCTCAATCTGGGTTGAATTCTCTAAAATAAATCCTTCATTTTGCAGATAATCCATAAATTTGTTTTCTATTTCTTTAGCTTTTACCTTATGGATCCTCATTTCTACATTCCTCCATTCTTTTGTTCTTTTTTGTATTGTGATATTTTCTATAGCTAGATGCTTTTGCCTGTATTTCTTTTCAAATATGCATGGAGCTGCTTTTTAAGTATTGATTAGTTTGGCGTTCTGCTTTGCATAAATATTGCACCATGCCAGACTTATTTTTCTTCCCCATGTCCATGTTTTTCATACCTTGCAAAAATTCCTTGTTTGTTTGTTTTTTTTTTTTTTTTTTTTTTATGTTTTTGCACTTTCTCTGTTTCTTCTTTTCCCAGGCTGCCCAAAGTTTCATGGAGCTGTTGTATAAATGAATACAAATGTTTATTTGTAGTTTTACACAGTTTTTAATCTGCAAGTATTATTTTTTCCTCTTAGTTCTGTCTTAATCTTTATGCATATCCTTTGGGAATTTTGGGTTTCTAGCATAATAATAACAATACATAATTGCTTACTTTTCCTCAGCAGCCTACTTTGTCATATTTATGTTTTTTGGCCTATCAGTTTCTGTGTTTTTGTGGACTACTTCCTTCTGCTGCGGGAGGGGGCCGTATCCTCCTCCTGAGCCTGGCTTATCACTGTGGTAAGAATGTTTCCATGTCCTGAGGATTCTAAGTTGCATTTTTTCTAGTCCTGATATCAGTGCAAACAACAGGATTGGGTACTTTTTAAATCATTTTAATCAACTTTTCTCCATTATATATATCAGAGTCATCTTGGTGAGATTTTGTAAAAACAGGATCTACTACATGAAGGTAGCCACCAAGATTGGAGGATGAATTCAGTTCCAGCAACACAATGATACTGATGTCCTTTTAATTGCCAATTTCATCTCTCCACTCAGTCTCACTATAAAACAGGCCTTCAGTGCCTTGAAGTACTATTTGTTAAGAAGACATTTCAGCTCTATGACTGAACATGCCACACTGCAATGGCAGAATTGGCAGACTGATGGTAATAGGAAGCTGTGCCAATGGGTACTATTCTTTCTTCCCTTAGAATATATAGTGACTCACAGGACTGACCTGTATGATGGAAATGTTGATATGTTGCTGATGGTCTAAAACCAGATCTATGTCAATTTATCAAAAGAACACATTGTTGAAACTCATATGGTCAAGGCAATATGGTCAACAATGCAGTTAATCAAAAAAGTGATATAAATTCACATAACACCCGGCAACAACACAAACAACATTTTTGCAGGGAGCAAGCCCCTCTGCACCCCCCACACCCCTTCTAATTATTTATACCATCTCTGAGATTGCAATACAGTGTGGAAAGTGGCAAATTCCCTGAGCCCTACTGTACGATGATCTTAGCCAGAACAGTTTGATGAACCAAGTCGTTGACCATAGAGCCTCCACCATATGGGTTTTGAAAATTTGGTCCTTTGACCAATGATATAGACAGTAAAAATCCATCATTATGAATCTAAAACTCCTGGTTTTATGTTGGAATTGGAGAAGTTTTAATGTGATAGCTACAGAAAGTAGGTACTGTGCCTTTAAATATTTGCTGCAGTGCAGTCTGATTAGAACAATTTCACAACAGTTAGCCTGAAACATACCGTGTATTAGTCAGTAATGAGCTCTTAATTTACCAATGATAATAGAAGGGTCACAGTCTCAAGCCCCCCAAGAAAGTTAGTTCCTCATCTAAAGGAACAACTGAAAGGAGAACTCTGGAAATGTGGAGTACATTAGCCCAGTATAAGCTAGGTCTTGGAGTGTCAAAGAGGAAGACATGGCAGAAATGGAATAAAGGCCTGAATGATGCCTGCAATCTGCACATCCTGTGACAGCCTGGTTCCTAGTGGGACGGGGTAAGGATATGTAGAAATGTATTGTTTTCTGGAACTACAAGCCAAAGGTATGTCTTTGCTTTAATTAATTTTGGGACTGAGAAGTAAAGAAGTGCTTTTATTTCCATGTTATATCTAAAATGAGAAACCAAAAAATGCTGTTATTGTCTTTCCCCAAGCTGATTGATATAATAAACATAATATGCATGTTTTTTATATAATTCAGTGTGGCTTTAGTGTGCTTTTTTTATAGAATTTACAGTATATATATATATATATATATATATATATATATATATATATATATATACACACACACACACACACACACACACACACACACACACACACACACACACACACACATGCGCGCGCTCATTCTATCAACCTAAAATGCAAGCAATAATGGACAATAGGTGTGCATTATACCTTGAAAATCTCTTACTGAAGTGTCCTGTATGGCATGAGAAAACTGTGACAAAGGCCTTTTGCAGCATGATGCACTCATCATGATATAACCCACACAGCAGAGTAGTTAATCCGGTAACCATTTGAAATGTCAAGACTTGCATGAGTGAGTCCCAAAATACAGAGACTATATGACTGAAAAAACAGACTTCTATACACCAAGTTAGAGAGGGCCATTTCTTGGAATATTCTCTTTTCTCAGAGGTACGGCAATTGTAGAGTTGGGGTATATACGTTGGGGGGGGCTTGCTCCCAATAATAGGGGGTGTAGTGTGGCTTGCCACCCTGCAAAAAGAAGTTTAAAGAAGAAAAACGATAACTCTTCTAATGCAGTTTTAGTCTCTTTTCAGTTTGTCAGCATTTAGCATTACAAGTTCTGGCATTTCGATAGTGAGCTGTTGAGAATGTATAAAAAAAATTGGAAAGTATGAGTAAAACTTCCAGAACATGGACATTACTTCAATATTATGAAGTTCTTTCATGCCATTTTACTATATGAAATCTCTTCATTGAGAACTCTGCTTTACTCTAACACTACTTCTAAATAAATATATATATATATATATATATATATATATATATATATATACTGGGTGAACCACATGTGTTAAAGGATGAAATCCTAATATTCCATGACTATAAGCTGTGCTTTCACCTAACTGCTTATCTGCTTCACAGTACCTACCTCAAAATCAAAAACAAATCTTTAAGTATTATGGGATTTAAATAAAAATAGAAAGCTGGACTGCTCAGTTCTTTCATGTGACAAATTGTCATTAGTGACACTAATAATAACACAACAGCATTGTGTAAGATGGAGACAGACTATGGAGGAATATATTATTCTGAGTTGTAGTTTGTTTCCATGTGTGAACTAGGAGCACAATGACATTAGGGATAAATTCAAAAACTTGTTTTATTTCTTTCTCTTCTTTCCTCTTTTTTAACCAATTAAGCCTACATGGAGAAAGCAGCATTTATACCTGGGAGAAAATGGAGAGATGATACGTGGGGTCCAAATGGAGAGATGATATGGGGGGTCCAAATGGAGAGATGATAAGTGGGATCCAAATGCAGAGATGATAAGTGACATCTGAATGGAGAGATAAGAGGGGTCCAAATGGAGAGATTATACGTGGGGTCCAAATGGAGAGATGATAAGAGGGATCCAAATGCAGAGATGATAAGTGGCATCTGAATGGAGAGATGATAAGAGGGGTCCAAATGGAGAGATGATACATGGGATCCAAATGGAGAGATGATAAGAGGGATCCAAATGCAGAGATGATAAGTGGCATCTGAATGGAGAGATAAGAGGGGTCCAAATGGAGAGATGATATGTGGGGTCCAAATGGAGAGATGATAAGAGGGATCCAAATGCAGAGATGATAAGTGGCATCTGAATGGAGAGATGATAAGAGGGGTCCAAATGGAGAGATGATAAGAGGGGCCCAAATGGAGAGATGATATGGGGGGTCTAAATGGAGAGATGATAAATGGGGTCTGAAAGGAGAGATGATAAGTCAGTAAACAAAGAAGAGTATTATTGTTGAAATTGAATTCATCCTCAAGTCTTGGTGAGTACCTTCATGAGGTGGACCCTGTTTTAAACAAAATCTCACCAAGATGACACTGATATATAGACTGCATTTTATATAGCATATATCATGGACAGAAGTAGGTCAAACATTAAAAAGATAGCTGGGTGCACAAGACCCAGGAAAAAAAAAGTACCCAATCCCGGTAGGTGCACTGGTGCCAGGACAGAGAGAAATGACCATATAAAATCCTCAAAATATGGAAACATTCCTATAATGGGGCCTGGCCCAGGGGGAGCATGGTCACCCTGTTGTAGAAAGAAGTAGCAGTCCACAAAAAACACAAAAACTGATAGGCCAAACAAGAGTCCACTCTATCATTATTGTGGACTGTTCAGGATAAGAAAGAAATTATGCATTGTTACTATTATGCAAAAAGCCCAGAATTTCCAGACACAAGATATACAAAAAGATTAAGAGAAGTTAGAGGAAAGAAAAATACTTCCAAAAAAGAAACTGTCGGATGCTTCAAATAAAAATGTTGTGTTCATTAATACAACAGATTTGTGAAAAACATTATATATACCAAGAAACATTGATATGTTTGGAAAAAAAAGCATCTGAGGAAGTGTGAAAATATAAAAGTATAAACAGAAATATGGACATGGGAAATAAAGAGATATTTGATATGCTGCAATATCCATGCAAAGTCGAAGGCTAATTTAATCAATACAAAAAAGGCAGCTCCAAAGATATTCAAACTAAAATACAGGCAAAGGCATCCAGATATGGGAAATTTCACAATATAAAATATCATAAACAGGGAATGTAGAAAGGTAAATTAGAAGTTAAATAGAAGTTGAGTTATGGTGTGCCTGTGAAGTTAACGATTTGGTGTAGAAGGTCTAACACAGGTTACATCACAGCATGATGGAACCAGTCCCCAAAGTAAGAAGAAACAAGGAGATCAGGAGATATCTGAAGAGGAAATATGGACGTGGGCAAGAAAAAGAGATTTACTATGGTGTAATATTTATGCAAAGGAGAAAGCAAAACTAATCAATACATAAAGAGCAGCACCAAAGATATTTAAAGAGAAAATCAGGCAAAGGAACCTGGGCATGGAGAACATTTACAATTCAAATAAGAAGACAAACAGGAAATGTAGAGAAGGAGATTAGTAATAAAGAAATAAAAATTGAGGTCATGGAGTACCTGCAAAGTGAAGGATTCAGTGTAGAAAATCTAACTCAGAAAGCACCACAACAGGATAGAGTAATGAACATCCAAATTAAGGAGAAACCAGTGGAACGGAACGCAACAGGTCAGTTGCCATATGAAGAGATTTTGAAGCCTTCCACAGGAAACTAGTATAAATGTTCACTTGCAGTTGGACAGCAAGGGAAGGAACAGGAAACTGTGGCAACTCTGACACAGTCAGTGTTGAGGAGTATTAGGCCAGTGAGTTCCCATATGACAGAGCAACGGATGACACAGGATGAAACTGAAGAGAATGTGCCAAATGAAGATGCTATAGAATTTTCTATAGAATGCAAGAAATGGAGAACAGAAGTGTGCCCTCAGTTTAGAAGAACATGAGCTAAGAGAAGAGTTGCTTAATTTAACAGCGATAGACGTATTAGGATCAATGAAAGAAGTACACTGCAGAAGGTCAATAAAACCCAAAAAGTTAGAAGATTGTTGAAACAAATGAACACAGTAATTAGGACTGTCCATAGAGATCCAAGCAATATAACAAAAGTAAACAGAATATATTACTGTGTAGCTACATTAATAACAGATACAATTCTACCACAAGAACACTGGATAGTAAGGAAAAGGAAGGGGAGAAATCGAATACCATCATGGAAGTATCGAATGGAGAAAACTATAAAGCAGTTAAGAAAAGAAGTGTCACTGTTAGATGAGTATAGATGAGAGAATAGATCAACAAAAATACTTAGAAAGACATGATAAACGCAATGTGCAGTATTATAATGGATCAGGACTTATAATACACTATCGCAAATAATAAACTAAAAATATTAACACAGGCAGAAAAACTTAGAAAATACACAGATAAATATAAAGGAAAAGTACAAAATAAGCAATTTATTGATGACCCAAAAAAGTTTTATAGAGAATTGGGAAACAAGATAAAAGGAATTTAAAGACCACCAAAGAAGAAGAAATAAATACATTTTAGGGAAGTATTTATGAAAATCCTGTGGAACATAATAAAGATGCTAAATGGATAGAAGAAGTAAAAGACAGAAGAAGATGTTTAAAGGTACAGGATATGAAATGGGATGAAGTAACAGACAGAGATATTGAAATAATATTAAGAAACGCATCTAATTGGAAGACCCCAGGCTCAGATGTAAAATTTTACTTCTGGTTAAAAGTATTAACAATTTTGCACAAAGATTAACCATAAGTAAGAACTATTTATATGCACACCCCAAAGAGACAACAGCCTGGTTAACAACAGGAAAAACAATGCTTCTTCTTAAGAGTGAACCTGCAAACTACCCCAAAAATTATAGACCGATAACTTGCCTTCCAACAACATATAAACTATACACCGGAATTGATGCCGACACAGTTTATAGTCATTTAGAAGAAAACTCAATTATGGCAGTAGAACAAAAGGGCAATTAAAGAAAGTCATATGGAACAAAGGATCATTTGTTGTTAAATAAAGTCACAGCAGAGAATGGCAAAAAGGGGAAGAATCTTAGTATGGCAAGGATTGACTACAAAAAAGCATTCGACAGTATCTCACATTCATGGAAAAAAGAGTGCTTAATGTATAACATACTTCCTACCCTGATCAATTACATTACAGTGACCATGAAACCTTGGCACACCACTTTGCAACTAAGACATGATAAAGGACAAATTACTATTCCAGGGATAAAAATTCAAAGGGGGATACTCCAGGGTGACTCCCTGTCACCGCTGCTATTTTGTTTTTCCCTTAACCCATTAAGCTGTCTACTTAACAGCTTAGGCCATGGCTATAATTTGGCTCCTAGAAAACAACAAAGTGAAAGCCTTCTCATCTTCTCTTTGTCGATGATTTAAAATTGTATAGCTCATCAGATGAGGAACTGAAAGCACAACTCCAAGTAGTCAAAACTTTTTCAGATGATATAAGAACGTCATTTGGTCTTGATAAATGTGCAAAGCAACCTTTAAAGCAGGAAAGTTTCAGCAGCAAGAAAACATCAGTTTGGGACAGGAATGTGGTATAAAAGAACTTGAGCAACAGGGAGCATATACATATTTTGGAAGTGATGAGGTATCAACAATAAAACATGAACAAATGTGAATAAAACTTAATAAGGAATATTTTAGAAAACTTAAATCAATTCTGAAAACAGTGCTGACATCTAGGAACAAAATCCACACTATAAACCAGTTTGATCTTCCTATCCTAACTTACAGTTTTAGAGTGACTGACTGGCCCCAAAAGGTGTTGGATAGATTAGATAGGAAAACAAAAAGGATGCTTCATGTTCATCAAATGATTCATAAAAATCAGTGCATACCAAGATTTTATATTCCCCGTTCTGAAGGAGGTATGGGTCTCCTTGAAATCGATTACATGCATAGATCTGCAGTCGTGGGACTGCACAAATATCTACTGACCTCAAAAGATCCAAATCTCGATAATGTTTTGAAGCATGAGGAGAATAAATCTAATATAACTTCCCTGCTTAGTCTAGAGGGAAAGGAAATTTTATTTTTATTTATTTTACATGTGTTAACCGGGAAAGTCCGACTGGATACAGGTCCATTTTCAGTGGAGGCCCAGGGAGAAAAGCTCCAAATGTACAAAAACAAGTGTAAATACAGTGAAATTGTTATAGTGAGTTATCACAAAACTGAGATTTGTTTAACGATATGTACACACAGGTGTTTTTCTGACATACACACAGCAAAGGTTGGAAGCAAGTAGCTGAGAAAGAAATAGTTAAAGATTTCATCTGAAAAAGGAAAACACATATATTAAAGGTGGTTATCATACATGGTGTAGTGTTAACTTTAAATCTTTCCAGTAGGTGGGTGATACACAGAATTTTAAACAGTTGGAGAGTCACAGTTTTATTCCTGTAATGAGGTTCTCATTTATGAATTATGTTTGAGTGTGAGTTAGTCAGGGTTTGTACAGGGACAAAGTCACTGCATTTTTAGGTATTTCCTAAGGGATTTTTTGAATTGGGATAAGGAGTGGTCAGTGGTGAGTTCAGCAGGAAGTAGGTTCCTGTTTTTACTGGCAGAGTTGGAGAACAGTGACTCACCAGCTAATTTGTTGGTTTTAACAGTTTGCACTAGCAATTTTTTGGAAGAACGAAGGGATTTTAGGTTACTGTAAGGGGTAATAAGATTTTTCAGTATGGGTGTACTGTCTGGTTGGTAGAGGATTTTGTGAACGACTATTAGTTGGCAATATTGCAGTTGATAGGGTAGTTCAAGCCAGTCTAACGACTGAAGGTTAAGGCAGTGATGGGTTCTATAAGCTGATCCTGTGGCAAATCTGGCAATGTTATTGTAGCACCTAGTTAATTTATTGAGGTTTGATTTGCTTAGGTTTATGAAGATGGGTGAGGCATAAAGAAGGGTCGATAGCAGATGTGCATGGGCAATAACAGTTCTAGCAGATGGGGTTAGGAATGGTTTAATCCTGTATAAAGAGCCTCATTTTTTATTAACCGTTTTAATAGTTTTGTCTATGTGAGCATCGAACTTGAGGTTGTTGTCAATGATCACTTCCAGTAGTTTAGTACTAGGTTCTGGGGAAATTATGGTACCATTGTTAGATATTATGGTGAGCGGTGGTGAGAGGACCTTGCGTGTGGGGGAGAAGTGTAATAGTTTGATTTCCACAAGAAACATCTGGTTTCCACAATCAAACCAGTAGATAAAAATCAGGCCGCAAATGCATGTGCCAAAAAAACATAAGAAGGAATATAAGATGAAGGATCAGATGAGAAGGCAAGAAATGTGGAAAAGGCATAAATTTAGTTGCAAGTATAGAAAACATCTGGAAGAACCTCCTGTTGATCAGGATCAAATATTGAGTGCTTAAGGAGAGGCAAATTCAAACCAAAGGATGAAAGGTTAATACTGGCAGGCCAAGATAGTGGGCTACATACATGTTGCTTTACAAAGTCCATTGAACATGTGGGAGAAACAAATAAATGTAGGTTTTGTAAAACAGAACTGGAAACATTAGCACACCTTGTTGCCGGTTGTGACATACTAATGGCAGAAGGACTGTATACTGAAAGGCAAATAATGTGGCAAGACTGTTGCACTGGCGATTGTGCAAATATTATATTATTGAGGTGGCTGAAAAACACTGGAAACATGAGCCACAAACCATCATAAAATGATAAAGTCTACATCACAGGGAATCACCCATTACCAACAGTTCAAAAGATAGATGTGAGAAAACCAGATATGGTGGTTTATGAAAAGAACAAAGACGTAGCATTGATTACTGAAATCACTACACCCAGTGACTACAGTGTCTTAACATACACAAAGTCATAAAATACCAGGATTCACAGACAGAAATGAAGGCAATGTGGAAGAAAGATACCCCGATAGTTCCAATAGTAGTAGTATCAACCAGTCTTATAAAAAAGAATCTACAGTCGTATTTAGATATGTTACTAATACATATAACTCCATGCGAACTGCAGAAGGAGTCATTACTGAGCACATTGTTGGTGCTACAAAGAGCACTTCTGGCAGACATTAATGACTGAAAGAATACTAATTTCATGAACTTTCATCATACTTTGACTTAGGAATGGGGTCCATTACCGTTATGGTATTAGAAACCCAAAAGACTTGGAGAAATTAACAAAGGGAGAAAAGGATATATTCATACTGGGTCCAAATGCAGAGATGATAATTCAGCAAGCAAAGGAGAGTAGTATTGCTAAAATTTAATTCATCCTCAAGTCTTGGTGAGTACTTTACGAGGTGGACCCTGTTTTTCTCAAAATCTCACCAAGATGACACTGATATATATACTGCATTTTATATGGCATATATCATGGACAGAAGTAGTTCAAAAAATAAATAATGATAGCTAGTAGCACAAGAACCAGGATAAAAAAGTGCCCAGAATTTTCCAGGCACAAGATATACAAGAGATTAATTAAGAGAGTAATTAGAGGAAAGAAAAATAGTTCCACAAGAAAAACTGTCAGAAGCTTCAAATACAAATGTATGTTCATTAATACAACAGATTTGTGAAAATCATTATATAGACCAAGAAACTTTGATCTGTTTGGAAAAAGAAGCATCTGAGGAAGTGTGAAAATATAAACAACAAAACCTAGAGATTTTTGAAAAATAAAAAAAAATAACTATGGATATGTGAAAGAAAGACACATGATATGGTTCAGTATTTATGCAAAGCTGAAAGCCAAATTAATCAATACAAAAAAGGCAGCCCAAAGACATTCAAAGAGAAATACAGCCAAAGGCATCCAGATATGGAAAATTTCACAATAAAAATATAATAACACAAAGAGGGAATGTAGAAAAGATTAGTAAAGTAGAAATTAAAAAAATGGAAGTTGAAGTTATGGAGTGCCTGTAAAGTGAAGGATTTGATGTAGAAGGTCTAACACAGGTTACATCACAGTATGATGAAGTGAGTCCCCAAAGTAAGGAGAAGCAGGAAGATCAGGAAACATCTGAAGAAGAAATTTGGACATGGGAAAGAAAAAGAGATTTATTATAGTTTCGTATTTATGCAAAGGAGATAGCAAAACTAATCAATACAAAAACAACAGCAGCAAAGATATTTGAAGAGAAATACAGGCAAAGGAATCCGGACATGGAAAACTTTACAATATAAATAATAAGAAGACAAAGAGGAAAATTAGAAAAGAATATTGGTAATGGAGGAGTTAAAGAAATAGAAACTGAGGTTAGTACCTGTGAAGTGAAGGATTCAGTGTAGACAATCTAACTCAGAAAGCACCACAGCAGACTAGAGCAATGGATATCCAAATTAAGGAGAAACCAGTGGAATGAGAATCAACTGGTTAGTTGCCATATGAGGATATTTTGGAGCCTTTCACAGGAAACCAGTGTAGGCATTCACTTGGGGATGGACAGCAGGTGAGGGAGCAGGAAGCTGTGGCAACTCTGATGCAGTCACTGTTGAGGAGTGATAAGCAAGTGGGTTCCCATATAACAGAGTAACTGGTGACACAGGATGAAATTGAAAAGAATGCACCACAGGAAGATGCTATCAAACTTTTTATGGAATGTCCGCAGGAAATGGAGAACAAGAAATGTGCTCTCAGTTTAGAAGAAATGAGCTAAGAGAAGAGTTACTTGGTTTAGAAACAGATATACATATTAAGATCAATGAAAGAAATAGACTGCATTAGGTCAATAACACCCAAAAAGTCAGAAATTTGATAAAACAAATTAATACAGTAATTAGGGCTGTCCACAGAGATCCGTGTGACATAGAGGCAAACAGGATATGTTACTGTGCAGCTAAATTAGTATCAGATAAAATTCTACCACAAGATCACAGGGTAGTGAGGGAAAGGAATGGGAGAAACTGAATACTATGATGGAAGTATCAAATAGAGAAATCTATAAAGCAATTAAGATAAGAAGTGTCACTGTTAGAAGAGTATAGAAGAGGAAACAGATCAACAAAATACTCAGAAAGATAGTCCTGATAAAACAATGCACAGTATTATAATGGATCAGGATTTATAATGCTCTATCGAATGTAATAAACTAAAAATATCAGCACAGGCAGAAAAACTTAGAAGATGCACATATAAATTTGAAGGAAAAGTGCAAAATAAGCAATTTACTGATGAGCGAAAAACGTTTTATAGATAATTGGGAAACAAGGTAAAGAGAGTTGAAGGAACACCAAGAAAAGAAGAAATAGATACATTTTGGCAAAGTATTTATGAAGATCCTGTGGAACATAACAAAGATGCTAATGGATAGAAGAAATGAAAGAAAGAACAAGAAGTTCAAAGGTACAGGATATAAAAAGGGATGAAGTAACAGCCAGAGAGATTGAAACAAAGTTAAGAAAAGCCTCCAACTGGAAAACCCCAGGGCTACATGCAGTACATAATTTCTGGTTAAATGTATTAACATCTTTGCAAAAAGATTTAGCCATGAGTAAGAACTATTTATATGCACACTCCAAACAGACACCAACCTGGCTAACAGCAGGAAAAACAATGCTCCTGCTTAAGAGGGACCTGCAAGCTATCCTAAAAATTATAGACCAATAACTTGCCTTCCAATGACATATAAAGTATACACTGGAATTGATGCCAACAGAGTTTATATTCATTTAGAAGAACATTTAATCATGGCAATGGAACAAAATGTTAATAAAAGAAAGTCATATGAAATAAAGGATAATTTCTTCCTAAATAAAGTCATAATGGAGCACTGTAAAAAGGGGAAGAATCTTACTATGGCGTGGGTTAACTACAAAAAAGCATTTGACAGTATCCCACATTCATGGATAAGAGTGCTTAAAAGTATAAGATACACCCTACACTGATCAATTACATTACAGTGACCATAAAACAGTGGCAGACCACTTTGCAATTAAACCATAATAAAGGACAAATTATTATTCCAGGGATAAAAATTTAAAGGGGGCATTCCAGGGTAACCCCCTGTCACCACTGCTATTCTGTCTTACCCTTAACCCATTATTATTAAGCTGTCTACTTAACAGATTAGGCCATGGCTGTAATTTGGTTCCTAGAAAACAACAAAGTGTAACGACATATCTTCTCTTTGTCGATGATTTAAAACTGTATAGCTCAACAAATGAGGAAGTGAAAGCACAACTGCAAGTAGTCAAAACTTTTTCAGATGATATAAGAATGTTATTTGGTCTTGATAAATGTGCAAATGCAACCTTTAAAGCAGGAAAACTGCAGCACCGGGAAAACATCAGTCTGGGACAAGAATGTGATATAAAAGAACTTGAGCAAGAGGGAATGTATAAATGTTTGGGAAGTGATGAAGGGTCAATGTGATGGGTTGGGAGGGTGGCCTAATGGTTAAGGTATTTACCTTACAAACACAAGGTTCAGGGTTTTAGTTTCACAAGGGATAATTGGCTAAGCTTAAAATGGCTTGCAAGGGCAGTTAGCTTAGTACTAATCTATGAACCTATGAACAACAAAACATGAACAAATGTGAATAAAACTTAGTAAGGAATATTATAGAAGGCTTCAATTAATTCTGAAAACAGTATTGACATCTAGGAACAAAATCCAATGTATAAACTAATTTGCTCTTCCTGTCCTAACTTTTAGTTTTAGAGTGACTGACTGGCCCCAAAAGGTTGGAGAGATTAGATAGGAAAACAAGAAGGATGTTTCATGCTCATCAAATGATTTATAAAAATCAGTGCATTCCAAGATTATATTACTTGTTCTGAAGGAGCTATGGGCCGCCATGAAATTGATTACATGTATATATCTTCAGTCGTGGGACTGCACACATATCTGCTGACCTCACAAGACCCAAATGTAGTGAAAGTTTTGAAACATGAGGAGACTAAATCTAAGATGACTTACCTGCTTAATCTAGCAGACGCATATCAGTGTCAAGCAGGAATGGAAATTGTCGCTGGTTTGTCTCTAACACATATAACGAGAAGGCATGGGGTTTTGTTCAGATGCTTTAATACATACAAACATATCAGGATGGATAGCAGCATCATTAAATAGGTTCATAGGTTCATAGGTTCATACTAGGCTATCTGCCCTAGGGCATTTATAAGCCTAGCCAGAGTGTGTTTGGCTTTCGCCACCCATTTTAAATTAATTTTGCTATGCGCTTTTTGAGGTTAGTATACTGTGCCTCTGTCTAACAGTGACACAGAAGTGATAGCCAGGGTAAACCTACGATCTCCCATCCACTCAGCAAGATTCCTCTTGAAGAGAGTCAATGTGGGACTCTGCCTAACCTGGACTTGGATTTTATTCCAGAGTGAAGGGAGCCTCTGGGTTATGAATCTGTCCCTCCAGCATGTCCTATTTATTTCAGTGCTGAGGTTCAAGTCTCTCGAGCGCGTAGCTCGATGGGATTTGGATTTTCTGACGTGCAGCATGTCCATTAATTTTGGGTTGGACATGGCTTTATACGTCAGGCACAGATCGCCTCTGAGCAGGCGGTATACCACTGAGTAGAGCTGGAGTTTCTTTAACCGGCATATGGCATCTGTTTGAGCCCTTTGATCCTCTTGGTGAGGTACTTTTGGGGTCTTTCCAGTTGCTGCAGGTGTCTGGTAAGGTACATCCCAAGGGGGTATTGTACTCAATTATGGGCCTGATGAGGGATGAGTAAAGAGGTACGATGACCTCCCCTGATCTAGATGTGAATCCCTTCATGATTAGGTGGGCTATATAAAATGTTTTTCTAACCACTTTGGCCACGTGGTTGTCAAATGAGAGATTGCTATCAACTTGGGTCCCCAGGTCCCTAATGACTTCTTCTGTACTTAATGGATTACCACCTATGTGGTAATTTGTGGGCACTTTGTTTTGCCAAAGGGGATGACTATACACTTCTTGGCGTTTAGCCTGAGGCCATGGCTCTGGCACCAGTTGTCTGTTTCTATGAGGCCCTTTTGGAGGATGCTTGTGTCGGCTGGAGAGTTGATTATAGCACCCAGTTTGCAGTCATCTGCACTTGGTCAGCCACAGTCCTTCTGTGTTGGCCTGTACCGAGAAATATATACCGAACAAGAGAGGTCCCAGGACTGAGCCTTGTGGGACACCACTTGTAACTGGTTTGGAGTCTGACATGGCTCCAGCAATTCTAACCATGTGGGTTCTGTCCTTGAGCCAGTTTGCAACCCATCTAGTGACATAGGGGTTTATATTTAAGCTGGTGAGCTTATTTATAATGCCAGTGGGGTATTGTATCGAAGGCTTTTGCGAGGTCCAGGTAGGCTGTGTGGACCACCTTCCCTCCAATGGCCTTGGTGACTGTTTCAAAGAAATCAACCAGGTTTAAGAGGCAGGATCTGCCCTTAACAAAGCCAAACTGGGTAGGATCCAGTGTCTGTAGGTCCCCAATATCTTTATTTATGAGGTCCATGATGATCCTTTCCATAGCTTTGCAGACCAAGCTAGTCAGGCTTATGGGGCGATAGTTTCCAGGATCCGTTGAGGCACCACCTTTGTGGAGAGGGACCACTGTTGCTGTACGCCACTCTTTGGGTACATATCCTGTAGTAAGGCTAAGATTGAACAGTAGTTTTATGTTTGGGTTTAGCTCTTCTTGGAGTTCATGTAGGGACACCATCTGGTCCCATTGATGCTGTGTTTTTGCTTTGGAGAGGCTCTTACCTGAGCATCTGAGATGTCAGGGGCAGCACTCTGTTGGGATAGATATTTGCCCTTTGTTGGGGAGAGGGGAGAAGTTTGCACTGAACCTGTCAGCTAGGATGTTGGCAATGTCTGTGGGCTCGGTGTATTTTTGTCATTTTGGACTAATTCTGAGCATATCTGGGAATTCCCACCCAGGTTCCTAACATAACTAAAGAAAGCCTTGTGATTATCCTTAGTGTCCTGTGCAATTTTCTCTCGAAGCTGACCTTAGACGATTTTATGAGTGCCCGTAGTTTTGCTAATACTGATCAGAGATGCCTTCCCTTTTGGGATTTTGCTCTATCATGTAGTAGCTTCCTCCTTCTATTGTAAAGTTTGTTTATGGCTGGGGTCCACCAGACAGGACGCCTGCCTTTGGAGGATTGGGTCTTGGTTTTATTTGAGATTGCATGATCCATGCATTCCTGAAGGTGTTCATAGAATGCGTTTATAAAGGATTCTGCGGTCTGGGCATTATTTTCCACAGGCCCGGGCCTTTGTAGGATTTCGGCTGTTTTGAGGCGTGAAATTTGCTTTAGAGAAGTTTTTCACTGTAGTTTTCTGGGCACGGGTTGGGGTCGGGATGTGAATATCCAGTGAGATTAGTTTATGGTCTGATCTTACCAGTGAGGGATACACTTCTGGTCTGGAGCATAGTGTCCCCATGTTGGTGATGATCAGGTCCAGTATGTTTTCCCCTCTTGTGGGAGTGGTAACAAGTTGTTCCATAGCATTTGAGTTTATAAGTTCTAGGAACCTTTGGGCTAGGGTGTTGGAGCTAGAGTAATGCTCCCAGTCTATGTTTGGGTAGTTGAAGTCGCCCAATATAATGGTGTTTGGAGAGACCTCCATATTTTCCAGTATTCTCAGGAAGGCCAAGTGGGGTTCCTGTGTTTGGGAGGGTGGTCTGTAGCAGGCTATAAACTGGAAGGCAGTTTTACCCACAGTTAGTTGCACATGGATAGTCTCTGATGCTTAGGTGTGCCACCAACCTGGAGGTGTGGGTATCTTTGACAAATATTGATACTCCCCCTCCTTTTGTGGTTTGGTCCAAGTTTTGGGGCCAAAAAGTATCGTATGAGGTATAACCTGGTAGTGCTGGGGTGCTCTCGGGAGCCTTGAACCAGGTTTCTGTTACTGCACAGATATCGATGTTCTCCATGCTAAGGAGAGTTTAAGTCGTCGAAGCATCTTGAGGTTTAGACTTCTGGCGTTGAGTAGCATTACTCTTAGTTTCTTATCCCTTGTGATACCTATGGAGGTGGGTTTGTCTTTTGAGCCTTGCCTAAAAAAGGCACTATGGGGGTAGCAAGAGCCTTTGCCAATATCCGAAAGCCCAGGGGTGACAGGTGAATATGAATGAACTAGTTAACAGACAGACCTTACATACATGCATGCTTACCTCTCAATAGGTAACTACAAAATGGGAGTCAGACTTGCACTTGCTCAGTATTTATACACTTGTGTAAGCCCTTGGATAACTTCTTAAAGGTATATTCACATATATTGATCTACAGCCTCCCTCTTAAAAAGATTGCCCTTTGAAAAAAACAATATCAGAGCTAGACATGGATTACTATATGCACTGGAAACAAAACATAATGTTCATGTTCAAGTTGCTTTATTTCTGTTCCAGGGTTTAGAGATGCAACCATATCTCATAACATAACAGCTGGGACCAAATTTAGCAACAGAGAGAGTCTGTGGTGCACAATTCTTATCAGGAACTTCTGGGTTCATCAAAGGAGTGGGAATGTCCTCTGGAATTGGAACACCAGAAAACTCACTCTGAGATATAGCGTCTTTCTCACAGGCTATCTGCTGTGGTATACGCTCAGACACTGGACTC
>NC_056732.1:788828072-788963072 GCF_019279795.1 Protopterus annectens | reverse complement strand
CACAGTTTTGAATGATTTTCATTGAAAGGTGTTTGCTTACTTTGATTACTATTTAATCTGATTTATCTATCCAAAAACTGACATTGCTCCTGCGCCAAACCTGACTGACGAGATATGTATAACCCTGTCACCATACTGTCCACTCCTTACCTTACTTTCTCCCTCTCCTCGATATTACTACTGTTCATAAAAAATATATATAAAGGAAATCTCATTTGTTCATAACTATTATTTAATATGTACACAGTAATAATTGTATTATTCCTGCAGTAATCTTTACTGAAATGCTTGTGTGACTTTCTTTTTTGAACTTGTATCTACTAGAAAACAGTATTGAATACGTCTTTTGTATAGACTAACTGGATGGCGTGTATTCTACATCTTACTATATGTATACTATTCTACTATCTAATTATTGTAATTTGCTCATATTTCTGTCAAGCTTTTGTCCCAGGGCCTCCACTGAAAACGGGCTTCTGGCCCAGTTAGACTTTTGCAATAAATAAATAAATAAATACATAAATAATTGCATTGCAGCCCTTGGTTATGTTATCCCTGGGTCATAACTGAAAAGGATCATGGGATAAGGCCACCTACATGATCAAAAAAACAAACAAACACTTAAATGTCTTTGGAGCACATTTAGCCAATGTGTTCTACAATGTGGAATAAACTGAGGGCTCAGGTCTTACCACATTATTTGAAAGCTTGACCACTTTCTTTTTAAAGAGTACTTAATCGACCCACACCTGAAAGCCCCAGTGGCTTTAGGTTCCTTCCATTCAATGACTTTAGATTACTTTCAGTCCTATTCACCCTAGATGAAATTTATGAAAAACTAGTCTTCTTCTAGCTGACAGAGTACACCCAAAACTACAATGTGCCTTCCCCATATCAGCATGGCTTCTAGGTTGGCACTTGTTTTCATGAACATGGACAAGAGATTTTAGCAGGTGGATGCTATCTTCATTGACATGATAAATACATTTGACTTGATGGACAATCAGCTTCTACTAAACTCTCCGGTATCAATAGGAACCAACCACAACTCTCCTCCATGGTTCAGAAACTTCCTGTAGTAGAGAAACATCTAAATTCAAATTGATTCCTCCTTCTTTCTTCCCCTGTTCTTAACCAAAGGGATTCCGGAAGGAGTCAGTGTGTCTCCTCTACTTTTCCCTGCATTCTTTACCAACCTACCCATGGACCTCCCACAGCTCAATGCCATTCTATATGCACATTACATGTTTATCTACACAGCAAATCCTTCTCTCCTCTTTCATCAAACAATGCAAAAAAACCTTTCCCTAATCTCCAACTGGCTACTGAAAAATAAAATGATGTTCAATACAAATAAGACAAAGTCTATAATTTTCAGTACCAAATAAAAACTTTGCATTGTTCCTGCTGAATAGGACATACATTTTATCAACTTATCACCCTTGTGAACAACTACATGCTTTAAAGACCTAGGTATTTGGTGTGACCAAAACCTTAAAATTAAGTATCACATCACTACCACCAAATCAAAAGTCAGCTCCCTGCTTCTTGGTATATATAAATACACGCGTGCACACTCACACACACACACACACACACACACACACACACACACACACACACACACACACACACACACACACACGCACACCAACTCTGAGATCACTTAAACCTTCAGGAAAAGGAACTACTATGAGAAAAATCTTGGCCTTGATATATATATATATATATATATATATATATATATATATATATATATATATATATATATATAATAAGTCCATATTGTCACTCATTCTGTGTCACTATGCCAGGGATCTCAATTACAAGTATCAGAATATCAAATGATTACCATATTTTTAGTTATGGTTCTGATCATTTGCTTATAAAACATGCTGTTTACTAATAGGAATTAATCTATTTGAAATCAGCAACTTTGTTATCTTCTGTTTATTGCACTCTTCCACGATGAGTATGAACATGGTCCCCTGGGATCAGTGTTGTACTCTAGTTAACCATGAAAGTGAAAGAATGAATCCGTGATTATCAAGGAGCTAAACTGTGTGACATGACATGCTTCAAGGCTTAGTGTGGCAGTAAATACCATAGCATTTGGTGAATCTCTTAGCATGTCATCCAGGATGTATATTCTGTCAGTTTGTGAGCCATAACCAGCAGCCTTTGTAAAACACAGTTAATTAACCCTGTTAAGTTTTAAATACTCATAAGTACACTAGAATGTATGCTCAACACAGAGCTTACCCCCTACCCCCTCTGGGACAAAATAGACAATTAAATAATGGTAACAATCCTCGACAAAGTAATGTAAACTATGGTCAGAATGGTGACAATAAATATAATAATGACCCTTTAGTAATCCCCCCTCTGAGGAGGTCCGAGCGACTGAAGAATCAGAGAGGGGGTGGGGGTTATTACAATCATCAATACAGACAACCACCATCATACAGAGGGCAGGGGAAAATGCACAGATGAATGTATGCTTTCGTGATTTAAACATGATTAATGATTGCTTATATAGCATTTTAAAAAATACAAATGGTGACTTCAATATTTACAACTATAGTAATGTTGCACTTGACAGAAAAATTGCTGATGGTTTTGAAAAAGGGCTGTCATATGTGCCTAACAGAAATGCAAGGCTTGATGATGTACTTATTAACCTTAAATTATGTTGTTGTTGTTGTTCTTTTGGCTTTTCCCAGTTAGGGGCCACCACAGCGGAACTCCGGTCTGCTAATGATTGGCAGTAGATTTTTACGGTGCCAAAGTGCCAGCTCGACGCCCAACCTTCAACAAAGGCACGCCCATTCTACGCATGCCTTTTGAATGCCACTTGACTGCGGGCAGGACATGCAGACTCCACACAGAAGGCGCTCCAGCCGAGAATCGAATGGAATAACCTCTTGCTGTGAGGCAACAATGCTACCACTGCACCACCATGGCTTAAACGTATTAACCTTAAATTATATACCAGGAAATTAAATATTGATTTTTACTTCAAAGTGGCAGACTTGGTGTCCAATGAAGAAATGTGTAAAAAAACTGTTTGTTTAACCCTCCCTTACACCCAGTAGTACAAACATTTGAAATAAAATGTGTGCAAATGATATTAGGAAGCCATTCAAAGTTAAAAGAGTGCTTGAAGAGAACGATAACCTAAATAAAGAAGAAAATAAACTTTTGGGTGAAATTACCAGTAATAAACTGATTAGAGTTATGAAGCTTGATAAAGGGGGTGGTTTAGTGATTATGAACACTAACACATATATTGATAAAATGTTCACATTGTTATACAAGGATACTTATTGTGAAATTAAACTAAATGAAAAAAATATTATGTATAGAAAAGTGGACATGATGTTAGATGAACTGTTATTTAACAGGCAAATCACTATGGAAGAACATCAATTTATGCAAGTGAGGTATCCAAAGATACCCACAATCTTTGGTATACCCAAGATCCATAAAGATCTCATAGACCCCTCACCCAAGGCCAATAGTTGATGCAAAGGCATCAAAGACATATTTCATTGCTAAATTTCTGGATGGTCTACTTAAGAAAGTATTGGCTGACTGTATGTGGGTTATTAAGGAGTCATGGGATTTCTTAAGGAAAATATTTTTGTTGTTTGTCTTTCAGCTTTTCTCAGTAAGGGGTCGCCCCAGCGGAACTCCAGTCCACTAATGATTGGCAGTAGATTTTTACGAAACGC
Organism: Protopterus annectens; assembly: GCF_019279795.1. NCBI lineage: Eukaryota > Metazoa > Chordata > Ceratodontiformes > Protopteridae > Protopterus > Protopterus annectens. The sequence goes on along the minus strand of NC_056732.1, from coordinate 788,959,338 downwards.
CGAGGTGCCAACTCGACACCCAACCTTCAACGAAGGCACGTCCATTTACGCACACATGTCTTTTGAACGCTACCCAACTGTGGGGAGGACATGCAGACTCCACACAGAAGGCACTCCCAAGCCCAGCCGAGAATTGAATGGGAGAACCTCTTGCTGTAAGGTAACAGCGCTACTGCCATACCACCGTGGCATAGGATTTCTTAAGGAAAATAAACAACAATATGTACACCAATGATCTTTTGTTCATTACTTTTGACATTAGAGATTTATTTTCGGTGATACCCATGAAACAGGGATTGAGTGGTTTTATTCATATTTGTGCCAACATACACAGTTTAGCCACAATTGCATTTTAACTTTTAGAACCCTTATGGAACTGGTACTGGACACCAATGTTACTGTATTCGAAGAACAGTATTTTAAACAATGTCATGGTGTGGCAATGGGAGCTACCTGTGCCCCAATTTTTGCTAACATTGTTTTAGCCTTTTGGGAAAGAGAATTTGTCCTTAATAGCCCATTCTCTAAACATTGGAAATATTACGGTCGTTAGTTGGACGATATTATCATTTTATGGGAGGGAGATGAGACAGAATGTTGGGCATCTATGGATTACATTAGGGAAAATACTGATTTCCTGGATTTCACTCATTCAATAAGTACTGAAGCTGTGAACTATCTTGACATTACTTTAACCAAAGTAAAACACAAAAAAGGCTTCAACACTACAATTTTCAGAAAACCTACATACTCAAATGCACTCCTTCATTATGACAGTTGCCATCCCCGACACCAAAAAAATCCTTGGTAAAAGGACAAGCGGTTTGCCTTGCAAGGATGGTGTCAGAATGGGATGACTATTTACACCAAACCAATGTGTTGAAAGACATGTTGTCAGAAAGAGGTTACCATCAAGACTTTCTTAATAGTATTTTACAGGAAGTTATTCAAAAAAGACGGAGGGGTTATTTTTCCCCATTATTAGGTGAGCAAAGGAACTCAGAAAGTAATCACACAGGAAGAGTTATCACCAAATGTACAAAATTTGCCATTTTTTGTTACAACAACCAGTTTAATGAAATGAGGGAAATATTAACATAATTGGAATTTGTTTGGTACCAGTCATGATTTTATTGAGAAGGTAGGGAAATGTCCAAGAATTGTTTACAAAAAGGACATTACCATAAAAAATATGTTAGAGAGGGCTAAACTGGGCAATAAGCAGGAGGGACATATGACAAAATGTGGCTTCTACCTGCAATGCAAATATATAACCAAAGGGAAAGAGATAGTAATACCCAATTATGGCAAGTATGGGTTCTAAAGGAAATGTTCCTGTAGTAGCAAGGGAGTAGTATACCTTGTTCTGTGTTCACAGTGTTAAGGGTTTTACATTGGGGAGACCATTAATGGCCTCAGAAGTAGAGTCTATCAACATTATTATGACACCAGCAAGCGTGACACAAAAAATGCCTTAGCCATGCACATTTTGAAAAATGATTGTCATGATTTTAAATTCATTGTTTTAGAACAGGTAGCACTGGCAGATAGAGTAGGGCCCCTTAATGATTTTTGACAAATTAAAACCAATGCCACAGAACCACCTGGATTAAATAGTACCATTTCAATAAGCCCTATTTTAAGACTAAAAGCCGAGAGCTTTATATAGGAAGGGTACTTTTAACTGTTTTAATAAAAGGTGCATTTATATGTGTGTGTATATATATATATATATATATATATATATATATATATATATATATATACATTTGGTTAAATATCATTTATGTTATATACATTTTTAAAGTAGATTTGGTATTACTGTTCTATGGTTTGTTTTTCTATAGCAGATTTCAATTTTAAATGTATGGTACTGCTTTAAAAGAAGGGTATGATGTCAGCAAGTAATTAATTTATTAATTATGTATTTTAGGTATATAAGCTGGGTTGGTTGAATCTTATTTTATTCTGATGAAGTTTCCATTTATGAGACAAAAGTGTTTAATAAACAATATTGTGTGAATCTTGGACTGGTTCCTGGTTACAAGTACACTAGAACTATAAATGTTTAGCTCCTTTTACAACTAGTTATCTGGTAATGTTTGTTCTGTTCCACAAGTAACTTCAGAAATATTGTACTCACTTTACATGTGTAGCTGCCTTGCAACATTATCTAATCTTGCTTTTCTCTTGTTGAATAAGCCATACCACAGTCTCAAATCACATGAGGTTGACTGCACACAGCTGAGGGCTTGTAATACAAAAAAAAAAACAAAAAATAAACAAAAAAAATCTCAGTCTTACAGATCTAATCAAATAAAAACTGAAAATTCAGTGTATAAACAAGTTTTACAACTGTGACTTGCTTAACAAATGGCACTACACAACCAGAGTGTCACACATGGCAAAATACACACCAGTTTTTAAGTTCTGAAAATGACAAACCGTCAGACAACCCCAAAATAATGAGGGGGTAATCAACAGTTGTTTTGCAGTGGCACAGTATTAAATATCACTGTGCAGCTCAATGTGGGTCAGTGTTACTGCCGATGTAGAAGGACCAGCATAGTGCTGGTATTCCAAGAAAAAAGGTTGCACAGTTAATCAGAGCAGCAGCTTCAGTGGCAGCAGTCGCACTACTGAAATGCAAAGAAGTAGCAATACTATCAGCAACTACAATTCTAGCGTCACGAGAACAAAGAACAAAAAGCCAGTGTATTCAGTCTTATGCACATTCACGCAAGAAGCAAATCATGTTACCAACGCAAGCACTGAAATCAGGCGAATGAAAGGAAGCATATCAAAGTGCCATCATTATATAAATGGAAAGGAAAGGCAAGAGATAGCAAAGATAGAAAACAAGGAATAGGATGCAAAGGAAGACACACAGGTAATCATAGATTAGAATGACAAAAGGGCATTTTAGGGACTGCTGCCATTTTTATATATTTTAAGTAGAAGAGTAGATGGGTAAGGTAAAGAGGAGCCTGTGTGGGAAGGAAAGCTGGAGTAGAGCAGACAAGCAAACATACAATGCAGTCTCTGCTAGACAGCAACATTCTTCTACAAAACCCCACACTCTCCCCTTGCAAGAGGAGACTTCAATCATTGGCCACTCAAAGTTTAACCCCCCCCAAAGCCAACTTTCCAGCCTCCCAGTTCACTAGTCAGTCCTAGGTCACCAGTGCAGAAGGAGATGCCTTGTCCCTGTGCCAGAGGGCTGGCTCTGGAATCTTCTGACATGGCAGCATTCACTGTAGGAGTTTAAAACATTGCAGTTGATGTCATTGCATCCACGGCTTCTCCCCTCGTTATATTCATGGAGGTCTGTACTATGTGTGTGTGTGTGTGTGTGTGTGTGTGTGTGTGTGTGTGTGTGTGTGTGTGTGTGTGTGTGTGTGTGTGTGTCTGTGTGTGCGTGTTGGGTGAGTACTGAGGCTGGTGATTGTTGAATCATTGCATGGACTACTACAAGTAGCAATTACCTTTTACACTTTTAAAACAACAAGAAGGAGTAGTTTTTCCTTTATACCTGAATGTATTGTAATTTGCAGAATCATAAATAAAGCATTCATTGCAAAGGTTGGTCTTCAGTGTCATGTACAAGTGACTGCAAATATAACCCCCCTCCCCCCAATTCTATCAGAACAACAGAGGACAGTGCATTGAAAGTCTGATTAAATCTGAGTAATGGTCATACAAAATGCCTATCAGTTTCAGAACTAATCATATAAACAATTTGAATATCAAGGCCTGAGATTTCACACATTACACACATATCTCTCTTATCTCCAAAGAATTTAGTTATGATGGTCACAAGTATTTGTAATTGAAGTACAAAATTCATAAAATATTTAGAATATCACTTATTTTACCTTCCTTCAGATTGGCAGTTGCCTTTTCAAATGTTCATATGTCATTATGGTACCTTATTATATTCAAATGTTTGTAGCACATCATGAAAATGCAGTATTTGCTCAGCTATTGCATAATAACCCAACAGATTAACTACCAAATTTAGAATGTTTATAAGTATATATGTATAAGTTTGCCATAATGTTTTTGTATGTGTATAAAATATGAAAAATTCCTTTTAGAAGGTTTCATAAATTGTTAGTATATTGATTAATAGAAAACATGGCTGCAGATATAGTGCTATGACATACATGAAGGTTTTGAATTTTTTGCAACATGTTCTTGTAAGAAGAGAAGTTATGCATTAAAGGATGACAGTCATTGAAAGGGCATTCCTAGTATTACACTGAAGCTAATATAATGTGAACATTTGACCTAGTTCTAAGATTTCATTTGAACAATAAATCACATTATTGTCGCTGGTGACATCATGGTCAGTCATTTTCAATGATAATAGAAGGCATTATCACATATTTATATCTCAGATCCACCCTTTATTATTTTTAAATGGGTAGGACATCAAAATAGATTGGCTTTATAGCAAAAGACTTGCAAATCCTTATATATAACTTAAAAAATCCAATTGTGGTAATGACTATCTGAAACATATCTGAATTACTTTTTTACCTTGTGGAATAGAATGTCATTTTGGATAAATATGATAGAATCTTGGAGTGTCACTTGAAAAAATTGGTGAGTGTGACCATGTGCATTTATCTTGAAACATATGATAGTACATGTCATATATTCCTTTTTGAAAGCTGCCACTGTCTGTATAAAAATACATATTTTAAACTATATGAATTATAAAGAAAATGATGATATTAACCAAATAGTAACCAAGCTGAACGAAACTTATCAATGGCAGCATAGTGACTTAGTAGGTAAGCTATCAGCTTCAGAGTTTGCACATTTAAGTTTCCAGAGTTCAGTTTTGACCTCAGGTTCATTCTTGCATGGAGTATATAGGCTGTCACTGTGTCTGTGTGTGTTTTCTGCGGGTAAACACTCTTGTGCACAAGGTCAAGGTCACAAACGAAATGGGTTTGAAAGCACAGGCATTTATTTAACTGCCTAATAGATGAATGATTAAATGATGCCCTGTCCATCTCTGTAATTTACAGACACACTTGTAAGACTGCATCTGCAGTGGTTTGTCCAACTCAGGATGCCATGCTAATAAAGGAAAACTATACAAGAAGAAACGTTACAGTGGGCAGGATAAAAGGAATCAAGGGGCTAAAATATATAAAGCGATTTGAACACTTGTTCATTTAAAAAATCAGAAAATGATGGATATGATCCTGATTATGGCTTTATTTAGGGATATGTGGGAGACATGCATACGAATAGAACAGAGAGGATAGGATTATGGGCAGCAGCTAGAAACTGGGTGAGTCAAATTAGACTTGTGGAAATTCTACTTTTCAGAGAGACAGGTCGGGCCCTCTTAAGGGAGGGCTACAATGTAAAATCATTCCAAGGTTTCAGGGCTGCTGAAGGAAGCATAAGGAAAGGATGGAAAAAGGCAGGGAAGTCGAGCTGTGTAGAGACCAGCTGCAGCACCTGGAAAGACTTGACAACATATGGGCATTCTTCCATAATCTTATTCAGTTATCTATATGCATCAGAAGTTTCTAATTTATAATGACATACATATACCATATAAATGTAGTGTCAGTGCACTGCAAAAACTTTCATTTTGCACTAGTAACATATTAATTATTCATTAATAACATTTTAATGGAATGCATTCATTCCTAGTGCTGAATCTATACTGATACTAACATGTATTATATTTAGAAAACCACATTATTTTTAGTGTCACTGGATTAAGACAATATAGTAAATGGAGTGCAGTGAATATGCTCTAAAAATGGGAAAAAGACAAATGTGCCAAACACCTTTCTGATGTTAGTAACATGCTTAACTACCCTTTGTTAACCACCTTAGAACACTGTTAAGTTGAAGAATCCTACTGAAAGGTGACAATGGACAATGTTGGCCAGCAAGAAACAGTCGAGGAAGTTAAAACAACTTTGAAAGCTTTTAGATTCTTTGCTTTGCCAGACTTACAAACAAAAAGTGTGGCAGACTGAAGTGTGTAAAAGTTTTTAAAGCAGTTCATTCTTCTGATGAGACATTAATTCTGCCTGGTTTCTGTTTTAAGTGTTTTACTAACTTTCAAATGCTTTGAGAGCTGGTAAAACACTTTTAACTCCAACACTTTATTTGTATGACTGGTAGTACACACACAGGACATAAATCTCCTTGCAGTACAAAGATTTATGAATGGGTCTGACTGATCATAATCTTTATTATGCATTGTCAAATCTGATACCAAGTTTTACCTTTCAAGCTTCATTTTTGAGATGAAGTTTGTGGCATCCATGTCTTGGGTATAATTGCAGACCTGATCATAATCCTAAGTGTTGAATATGTTTTGCAGTGCATACATGAAAGGCAGAAATGTCATCATGCATGCAGGAAACAATATGCCACCATCAACTCAAACAAAAAATGAGTACTTTTTTTTAGTATCCAGGCAACAATATATATTGGGTCACAGTATATTTCATTGAAAGCCTCTTGCAAATAATGTTCCCGGATGCAGAATGCAGTATGTTTGAAGGAAGTCACTCATACATTCACCACTGCAACTTGCTAGTGTCTGAAATGGCTACCAGTGCTTGAAAGTTCAGCCTATCTCCTTGGAATCTTAATACACAACGTTCTAAATGAACCTTTTAAGAAATAGCCAAGAAGATCTTATCTCCTTTACCCAACCACTTTTTAAAATGGTCATTGGAGAATGTGCTTTTTCCAGGCTTGTCCCAACATTATAGAACAAACTCCCTTCCAAAACCAAAATGTCTGGACTGCCTCCTAAGGTTAAAAAGTTCACTTTTAGAATTCCTCCTCAAAGACATGTAATTGTGTCAGGGGCAATGAATAGTAAGGCATCCCTTATGGCCAAGACTCACAAGACCACATTTGTCCTTAAGCCACCTCTCCCTCATGCTAAGTTAAGTTCAATGAATTTGCTTCATATAGTTTAAGCATATTAATTGTACATACTTTTTATAAAATTCTGGTATCAGCAGTAAAATAGAAACATCCGCTGTTCTTGACAAAAAGGAACATAACACTAAAATGAGATAAAATATCAACTTTAATGAGAAACAATAAAACAGTAAGCACTTTCCCAGAACACTTCCTCAGATTTTACTGCTTGAGTTTGTGTTTTAGTTGTGTTGCACTGGTTCTTTCCACTGGACAATTTATTTTTTGTTTAAAATTCTAGTATATCTGCTATTTGTAGATGTTGGATGACAATTACTTGCTTTATGATTTTGTAATGTTAGAAATCATCCATCCTTTAAGGTGCAGTAAGAGGTAAATCCAGTGAATGTTACTCACACACTGATTAAGCATAACAGTTGTAGATACTGTATATCAAATTTGAAACACTGTATACTAATTTATAGTCTATATCCCATTTATAGCTATTGAGTGAAAATGCTTTGTTTTTAAGATTTTCCAATGTTAAAACTTGTCTGTCCTTTAATGTATATAATTTGTCTTCATACCAGCTTTTAACTGTTTCTCAGTTTGAATTCTGTTACACTGTTTAAGTGATGGATGATGTTCATAGGTTCATAGGTGTGTATTAGGCTAATGGCCCTGAAGTCTTTACAAGCCTAGCCCATAGAAGTGCCCTGGCATTGTACCACCTGACGTTAGTTCCCACTGCCTCTATCAAGTAGAGCCACTGGAGTGATCCCCAGGGTGAACTTTCTATTTCCCATCCACTGATCACAATCTCTCTTGAAGAGGGCCAGTGAGGTGCTCTGCTTGACATGTATGGGAAGTCTATTCCAGAGCATGGGCAGTCTCTGGGTTATGAACGTGTCCCTCCAGCATGTTCTTTTGATAGTGGTAATGAGGTTGAGGTCTCTGGAGTGTGTGGTGTGGAGGGATCAGGGACGTCGGGAGGCGTACGCACTGTACACACTTCAGTACAGTGTTTATGTGGAGGGGTAGCAGAAGGCAGGCACTAGGATCCAGGTGAAACAGCTTAAATGGTGTCTTCTCCTTTAAGGAAAGCCATTCACGTGTCGCATGCATGCTAACGCGCATTAAAACTATTTAGCACTCTTGTGCGTATTTTTTTTTTTTAAATAACTTTTTATCTCGCGCGCAATTTAAAATAGTTGTTCCGTTGAGAGAGAAGGTAAGTAAATTGTGTGCATGCATGTGTGCGTGTGTTTTATGTGTCTTTATCATCATGCTGTTAGTGTAAATACTTTATTCATTCAATTCTGTCCAACCTGATCCAGATAATGTGGTAGTGAGTACAGATGGAGGATGTTATGATGTTTATTTGTATGATCGAATGAGACATGCTGTTTATTGGGAGGAAGAGCCATCTGAAGTGAGACGGTGTACCTGGTTTTACAAGTGTGACACTGACAGTAGGTTTGTTCCATATGCAGAAGATTTCAGTGAAAAATTAGAGGTATGTCATTGTTACTATGACGGGCTGTAGTCATCCTTATTGTGCATAATTACCTGTTTTGGGAAAAAAAGATTGGATCGCAGTGAGAACTGCTTCTTAAAACCATGACTACAGAAAATTTATGTTGAGTAATAAAAGATTATTAGCAATAATTTTGTCATATGCCATAAAAACACATCTTGGTAGAAGACAGTTTTGGAGGAATTAGGAAAGTGTCATCAAGTAGTCATGCCTTTTTCTTTTTTTTTTGCAGTTTGGGTATTAGTTTGTAGAAATATGTAGTGTTGGAGAAAGAGTGTGGGATGTTTTGAGCAGTGGGAGAGTACAGAGTGGGGATGTTTGTGTTGTTGAACAGTGGGAGAGTACAGAACGGGGGGGCTGTGCAGTAATCTGTTGGGAGATGCAACTTGGTTTTTTTTGTTGTTTCATTATTAAATTCTTACATTGTAGACAAGGACTTAAGTGCACTTGTAAAAGAAAACAACCCATAGCAAATGTTTTTCATTTCCATGCATTGTACATAGTTTTTTTTATAACAATTGTCATTCAGTCCAGTATGACACAATAGCAGAGTATTGTATTAAGTTAGATGTATATACGGAAAAACAAAGTTTGAATGCTGATATTGTGTTAAAAGTCTGAAACCACTGTAGTGTTTCATGCATATGAGTGCAACAATTAGGTGTGAAATATAAATATATAGGTAGGTGTCAGTCATTCCCTATTGCAATATTACCACCTTCCCATTTTTTTAATGATGCATAGGCAATTTAAACTTCCAGGGCAACAGGCACTGAATTTGTAGATGAAATACCAAAATGTGAAGTTGTTTGCCAGTAGTAACCTCTTTATTAGTTACAGATCTCTTTAATGCAGAATTATTCGCATGCTTTTTTAACTTCTGAATAGATTGTGCTTATTGAGTAATATTGGTGGATTCTAATGGCAAAAGTTTTAGTGGCCTTTTATGGTTGAAATTTTCTGAAGTGGGTAGTTTGTCATTATTGGTTCATATATTTTGTTTCATTACTTAGTAGAAGAATGTTCATAACTACAAATTTCAAACACCATTCTACCAAATGGTGCTGTATTATACAAGGAATGTAATTTAATAAATCAAGAAGGTGAATCAAAGAACATATGTGCATGGCCCTATATTTTGAAAACGGCTAGATGTATTTTCTTTTAATGTGGGTTTTCATGTCGTTTCAATGAATGTGAGTTTCAAGAGCAGAGAAGTTTACTGCTCATGCTAAGTCTGTTTTCATTGTGAGACCACATTGTTTGTTTAAAATGGCTGTCAGTGTTTGTGTTATTTTATTTCAATATCTGTAATCATTGTAGAAGTAAATAAGAAAACAGGTTCTTTGTGTCTTTATTTAAAATATCCATGATAATTCTTTTCATGGCCTTCCATACAAGACTAGTCAGACTTATGGTCTGTAGTTATCCGGGTCAGTTGAAGGCCAAACCTTGTGCTGAGGACTGACTGTTGCAGTCCTCCATTCACTAAGCATGAAACCCGTTAGGAGGCTAATGCTGAACAGTGATTTTGGAGCATTTGATAGCTCATATTTCATGCTTTCCGAGAGGTATCCCAGGATATTATCAGGGCCCATTGAGGTAGTATTCTTTGCCTTGGAGAGTGCATTGAAGACTAGTTTGCTAATGATAGCCAGAAGAGTTATGGTCAGGGGTATCTCCTGAGAAGTATTGAGGGGAGGAAGCGGTGAAATTTGGATTAAATTTACCAGCCAGCAGGTTTGCTATATCCTCCGATTCCTTTTAGGTGGTTCCACTTACAATTTGTTCAGCGCACTGTGTTACCTTTGAGGTAGTGGTTATCTTTTACCTGGGTTTACATTTTTACCTCATATTATGCTTTGGTTGATTTAATCACAGTGCTGAGTTCCTTGTTTAGTTTAACAAGAGTGTTTTTGGCTTTCTGAGAGTTACATTTATTTTTGCATGCAGTGAGTATTTTTTTTTTCTTTACTTATGCTGCCCATAGGGCTTTATTTTTGAATTTAGTGTTATATTTACTTCTGAGGGGGGAAGATGTGCCTATGCAAATATTTAAATATGCATAGAGCTTGGCAGTAAATTATTCTGTACAGTGGAAGTTTGAAACAGGCTTAGTAGAGGGACCCCATCCCCAACTAATGCCCTGTACCCAGCATAGTCAAAAACCAGCACTACTCAGATATGTACATACAAGATCATTTACAATAGATTACAATGGGGCTGAGAATGGTGTGGTAAATATTTCTTTAACATTTTTCACAATCAAACCTGAGTGTCTTCATTTATTCTTTCAGCATGTAACATCATAGAGCTATACATAAAGTAACTATGTTTTCATTTTGTGGGAGGGTAGGGAGGCAGCCTGCATTTGTAGATATGCTTTTTGTCTTTAGAAGCTGTTGTCTTCTCAGCATATTGGATGGTATCGTGTTAGCTCTTAACATTAAGCACTGGGCAAAACTTATTTCTTCCTTGAATTTTTTTTCATTTCTTTCCAATAATTTTGTTCAGACTATCACTGGATCATAAGACTAGAAAAAAACTCCAAAATTGTACTTTAGAGCATGTACAGTCCCACTGGTCCTGGGGCCTAGGGTAATTTTCTTGCTTTAACCAATTTCCATTCAGCAAAGGCTTGAGAGGGTAGTAAAGATGTAACTTTCAACAGCTTTAGTTTTTGCTTGATTGACTCTCATAGGTACACATCTTCATTTATTGTCAGTGGCAGTATGACTGGACCCAGCTAAAATGTATTTGTTGTTGGGAATGTAAAGTTTACTATTTCAAAAGGCTTAATATGAGTGTAGGCCATAGGGGTGAATAGCCATTGCCATGTGACCAATGCGGGTGGAAGGGAGGTAGTTGTGGTTCGTAGCTTGGGTGTTACCTAGGGAGAGAACTATATGTTGTACCTACAGACCACAACACTGTGGAGCATGTGCTGCCTAGAGCCTGCCAGTCCTTTAGTCAGCAGCACTACTGGAGCTCTAATGAGCCACTACAAGGGTTAGGAGCTGCAAGGGGTAGAAGAGTAATCTTGGGGGGGGGGCAAACTGATTGATCTACCCTAGTGTAAATAGAAAGGTATTTTGTTTTTTTACTTAAGGAAGTACCTTTGGAATGAAATGTTCATGCTGCTTCTTCACATAAGTAAGTGCTACCCTGGCATAGACTTGCCAGGGATCTGTTCAGAGATCAGCAATGTGAAGGGGCGTGGCTTGGTCAGCAGTGTTAATGTGGGTGTGGCTTGTTGAGAGGGCAGCAGTCTGGGAGATATGAGTACAAATTTGAAAATCCTGGCTACACCCCTGGGAGGGATTGGTATTTCTTTAGATGTAGCATTTCTAACAGAGCTAGGTCAGACATGGCTTTGTAAGTCAAGCAGAGATCACCTCTTAGTAGATGATATGAGACAGAATAGTTTTTTTAGTCTGTCCATGTAGGACAAGTGTTTAAGGCCTAAGATACTCTTTGTGAGGTACTTTTGTGCTTTTCCAGCTGTTGCATGTGTCTAGTGAGGTACATGCTAAATGGGGCATTATACTCGATAATTGGTCTAATGAGGGAAGAGTAGAGAGAGATGATGACCTCTTCCTGGATGCAAAACTCTTGGTAATGGCATGTGCCACATAGAAGGACTTTCTGACCATAGTGGCAATGTGTTGGTAGAAGGAGAGGATGGTGTCAACCTTTGTTTCCAGATCTCTTATAACACCTTCAGTATTCAATGGGCTCCCATCAATGTGGTAATTAGTGAGAACTGAGTTTTTCCCAAAGAGGATGATGACATATTTTTTGGCATTAAGCTTAAGGCCATGGTTTAGACACCAATCATTGGTTCTCAGTGAGGGATTTCTGTAGGATGTCTGCATCACTTGAGGAGTTAATAATGGCTCCCAGCTTGCAGTTGCTTGCAAACTTGGTCAGCCAGAGTCCATCTGTGTTGGCCTGGATTTCTGAGAAGTGGATGCTAAACAGGAGAGGACAGAGGACCAATCCCTGAGGGACTCCACTCGTGACTGGTCGGCAGTCTGACTTGGACTCCGCTACTTTCACACTGTGGGTTCTGTCTGTGAGCCAATTTGCAACCCACCTAGTGATATAGGGGTTGATGCCTAATTTGGTGAGTTTATCAATAATGCCTAAGTGGGAATGGTATCAAAGGCCTTGGCCAGATTGAGATAGACTGTATGAACTGCCTTGCCCTCATCCACAGCTCTGGTGACTGACTCAAAAAAGTCAACCATGTTGAGCAGGCATGATCTACCTTTCACAAAAACAAACTGCGTGGGATCTACCATTTGGAGATTCCCTATATCCTTATTAATTAGGCCCATGATGATGCTCTCCATAGCCTTACATATCAGACTTGTCAAGTTAATGGGGTGAAAATTCCCAGGGTCTGTAGTCACTCTCCATTTATGGAGAGGGATGACAGTAGCAGTGCGCCATTCGGTAGGGACAAAGCCTGAGGTGAGGCTGTGACTGAACAGGGGACACAGATGTGGTGACAGTTCACTTTCTAGTTCATGTAGAACATATCCGGGGATATTGTTGGTTCCCATGGAAGCTGTATTTTTGGCCTTGGACAATGCAACTTTAACCTGTGCTGCAGTAATTCTGGGTGCTTGGCATTCCTCCGGTATTGTGATTGGTCCTTTGGGGGGGAGGGGTAAAGTTGGCACTGAATCTGTATGTTAGCAATATCTGTTGACTCAGTATAGGAGGTAACATTGTACAGTAACTCAGAGCAAACCTGGGTATTGTCATGGAGATTCTTGATATAACTATAGAAGGCTTTGTGGTTGTTTTTAGTGTCTGTCACAATTCTGCCTTCATAGCTGACTTTAGAGGTTTTCACGAGGGATCTCAACTTTTTGCTGAGGCTAAGGGAGTTTTCCAATCTTGGGACTTCACCTTTTGTCTGCAACAGTTTCTTCCTTCTGTTGTAGAGTTTATTAATTGCAGGGACCACCAGATTGACTTCCTTTTTTTGGAGGAGAGCATCTTGGTTCTGTTGGGTATGGCTAGTTTCATGCATTTATGTATGTGTTTGTACAGTTGGTGTATGATTCGGCAGTCATGCATCTATTTTCCATTGACATGGGTACCATGAAGTTAGCGATCTCTGTTTTTAGGAGTCCAAAGTCAGCTTTGGAGATGTTTTTCATGGTTTTTACCTTTGCATGGGGTGTGGGTGAGATGTGGATTTCCATGGTTATTAGTTTGTGGTCAAATCTAACCAGGGAGGAATTGACTATTAGTGTAGAGCAATGGTTGCCCATGTTTGTAATAACCAGGTCAAGGATGTTGCTTCCTCTAGTGGGGGTAAGTATGAGCTAGTCCAAGGCATTGGAATTGATAAATTCCAGGAAGTGTTGGACCAGTGTATTGTTGGATGAGTAGTTTCCCAGTTGATAGAGGGGTAGTTGAGTCACCTATTATGACAGTGTTGGGTTGGACCCTAATAGTTTCTATGGTGCTTAGGAACATGGAGTGATAGTCTTGGGACATGGTTGGGGACCTACAGCAGGCTGCGATGTGAATCGCCATCTTATCCAATGTTAGTTGTACCTGAAGTATCTCAGCTGTGTTATGCTGGTCTACTAGTCTGGAGGTGTGCATATCCTTTATGAATATGGAGACACTGCCACCTTTGGAGCTTTGGTGCATGTTTTGGGGCTGAAAAGTGTGGAAAAAGTTTGCCTACCCTGGACTAGAACCCAGGACCATCTGCACTCCAGTCCAACACTCAGCATGTCACTAATAATTTCACTGTGACACTGCCAATTATTTCACTGTGACACTGCTGCTCAGAATAGGAGAACTGTATTATTAGAGCACAGGAAATCCTAGATGTATAATTTATTACTAATAAAATATTGTGCTTCTTCACTAACAGTCTGTTCAACTTGAATTATTGATTCTATAATCTTACCTAAAAGCCTGTGTCATGGCTGAAAAAGGATTTATGGACCAGTCCACTTATCCGGTCACCATACCATAAATAAATAAATAAAATGATTCTGCAGTAAACTTAAAGATGATTATACGAGTAAATTAGGGCTGGGCTGAAGTCCCTTCCATCATCCATCTAGAGACTTTGTTTCTTACAACAATCGGATATTTTTAATTTAGATTCAAGTAATGTTCCTTACTCACAAACATAATGGAAAAAGTGCAACTGCATAAACTATAATGTGCAGTGTGTAACCATCAAAGGAATAGACAGGGCACCTAAGGGTGCAAGGTGTTAGGGGGGGTTGAAACTAGCTGATACTTGATTGGGCTTTAATGCAGCATTGGCATTCATTTCTGGCACCAGGATTCACTACATCACACAAGCACTCATGTCCTTATACCACAAGTATACATATGCCACAGTCATATTGCATGCTGGGTGTGAATAACATGAGATGTACCTCCCTGTACTGTATGGAGAGAGACACATTACAGCACTGGGAATACATTTCTGAGGCTGGTATAAACTTAGCCATGAGAAGCAGTCTACCTTCACCCAGAATGATTTTGCAGTATGCACAAAAGATTATTAATTTCAACAATTGGCATAGTTTCTGGACTCATTCAAAAGAGATACAATATATATCAGTTTGGAAAGAGATGGTAGCCAGTCCTAACTGCTATGCCAGGGATGGCCTGCACCTCTCCCCCCAAAGCTTTCATTTGTTGGCTAAAGCCTTGTTCACCCTCATAGTCCCTTTTTAAGCAAAGTCAGTCTTCTAAATGTTCCAGCATAACTAAACAGAATCTGGATAACAATAAGCTATTGCTGCTTAGTGCTAAGATTCTTAACAAACACTCCTTTCCTTGTTAAACATCAGTACATTGCCATAGAGACATGGTTCACGACCATTGAAACTCTTCATCTTTACAGTGTCCCAATGCCTATCATGTATTCAGGTCCACAACATTAGAGAAAGGTACTAAAGGCAGTGGTGTCTCCATATTTTTTAAACTTAATTTCCAGAGTAATTAGACAAGATAATGGCCTGGAACATCTCTGTGTCCAAGTTATTAGTAGCAAAACCCCTTAACATACCTTAGCTAACTATAAGACCACCTCCCTGTACCCCCAGCCCATATTTCCTACCTAACTTGTATGGCATCACTGTATATTAAGTCAAACACCATTCTCCTAGGAGACTTCAACTACCTCCATAAACTGTGAGACTTGTACCTCCTCAAGCATGTATGTCCAGAGATTTATGGACTTCATCAATACAGCTCCATGGGAACCCTAGTCTGCACCTCATTTAGGGCTGATAAAATCCTGAACTTACTCTTTACTAATATGGAGAAACTTTTCTCCCCACAGATTCTAACTTTCCACATAGTCAAAAAAGACTACAAGTCAATTGCATTCACCAGAGTACTGAAACCTGAATCATCTTCCAGTATCTCACTATTCGGAGATTATGCGGAGCCTAACATACTAAAACTGGGTGATGATCTCATAAATTTAAAAGTCACTTCCATGTTGAAGATAACATTGCATATGCAGAATTCTTTTCTGCCAAATTCTATCCCCATATAAATAACTACACAGATGCAGATATTCATATGTGCATAAAGACACAGATGTATTTGTCCCCCTCAGAAACAAAAACAAACCAGATTTTAAAAAAATAATTCTTATGGTGCAATCCACATATAAATAGACTCTATAATAAAAGAAAAAAATGTAATTGCATGCAAAAATAAATCTAACTCTCAAGATGCCAAAACACTCTTGTTAAACTAAGCAAGGTGCTCAGGACCCTGATCAAATCAACCAAAGCCAGATATGAGGTAAAAATAGCCACACAAACAAAAGATAACCACAATTCTTTAATTATGTCAAACATTTCAGAAACAATGTCCAGCCCTGTGCCAGACTAATAGTAAATGATAACACATACTTAGACCTTGATGACATATAAGCTATTTTACTAGCAGAAATTTTTGGCTCAAATTTCACCCCATTTCCTCTCCAGCATTCACAGATCACATATCCACACCTATAACCTCTTCAAAACTCAAAAAAACATATTTTCAAGGTACTATCTAAGACCAGGAACACTGCATCTTTGAGGCCAGATAACATGCAGGACTACCTACAGATCACCCTGAAAGATGACTTGTCAGATCCTCTACAATAGTTATTCAGTATCAGACTCAAAACAGGCTTCATCAAAAATGAATGGAGGATAGCAACAGTCATTGCATTGCATAAAAGAGGGGCTTGATTGGAACTAGGTAATTATAGACCTATAAGTCTGACAAGTCTCATTAGTAAGGCTATGGAAAGGATCATTATGGAATTAATCAATAGTGATATAGATAACCAAAAGACCCTCAGCCCAATCCACTTTGGATTTGTCAAGGGCAGGCTCTGTTTACTTAACTTGGTTGACTTTTTCAAAAAAGTTAGTAAAGTAATGAATGAGGCTAAAACACTGCACATCAAATACCTACACTTACCAAATGTCTGTGACACCATCCCACACATCACAGATAAATGCTCACAGATAGCTGAATGCACAAGATCCAGGATAGAAAAGTGCCCAATCCTGGTAGGTGCACTGGTGCCAGGACTGGGAAAAATGGCAGTGTACAATCCTCAAGACACAGGAACATTCCTACAATGGGGCTAGCCCAGGCCCGGGGTGGACCCTGTTGTAGAAGGAAGTAGTAGTCCACAAAATCACAAAAATTGTTAGGCCAAAAAAGAGCCATAAAGACAATTAGACTATATTGATAAGAAGGAAATTATGTATTGTTACTATTATGCAAAAAGCCTAGAATTTCCAGACCAAAGATATACAAAAGACTAAGAGAGAAATTAGAGGAAAGAAAAATGCTTGCACAAGAAAAACTGTAAGAAGCTTCAAATAAAAATTTGTGTTCATTAATACAACAGATTTATGAAAAGCATTACATAAACCAAGAAACCTTGGATCATTTGGAAAAAGAAGCTACTGAGGAAGTGTAAAAACATAAAGAACAAAATCTAGAGATTTTTGAAAGGTATAAAAAAGAAATATGGACATGGGAAAGAAAGAAGGATCTAATATGGTGCAATATTTATACAACGGAGAAAGCCAAATTAATCAACAATAAAAGCAGCCAAAAAGATATTTCAATACAAATATAGGCAGCGTCATCCAGATATGAAATTTTCAGAATACAAAAAATAATATCATAAAGAGGGAATGTAGAAAAGAGGATTAGTAAAGCAGAAGTAAAAAAAATATAAGTTGAAGTTATGGAATACCTGGGAAGTGAAGGATTTAGTGTAGAAAGTCTAATGCAGGTTATATCACAGCATGACTGGACAATTAGTCCCCCAAGTAAGGAGAAACAGGAGGAGCAGGAGACATCTGAAGAAGAAATATGGACATGGGAAAGAGAAAGAGAAAGAGATTAAATGTGGTGTAATATAGAACAGCAACAAAGACATTTGAAAAGAAATACAGGCAAAGACATCTGGATATGGAAGATGCTACAATGCAAAAAAATTGAAAACAAAGAGGAAAACAAGAAAAGAGGATTAGTGATGGAGATGTTAAAGAAATAGAAAGTGAGGTTACAGATTACCTGAGAAATGAAGGATTTAGTGTAGAAAATCTAACTTTGATAACATCACATCAGAATAAAGCAGTAGATCTCCAAATTAAGGCAAAACCAGTGGAGCAGGAAACATCTGATCAGTTGCCATATGAAGATACTTTGGACCCTCACATAGGAAACCAGTACAAAAGTTCAGTTGGAGTTGCACAGCAAGGGAAGGAACAGAAATTGTGGCAACTTTGACACAGTCAGTGTTGTGGAGTGATAGGCCAGTGAGTTCCCACATGAAAGAGCAACCGATGACACAGGATGATACTGAAGAGAATATGGTACTGGCAGATGTTCTGAAACTTTCTATAGAATGCCCACAGAAAATGGAGAACAAAGAATGTGCCTTCAGTTTAGAAGAAAATGATCTAAGAGAAGAGTTGATTATTTTAATATAGACATATTAAGATTGATAAAAGAAATAGACTACAAAACATCAAGACAAAAAGTTAGAAGTTTGATAAAACAAATGAACACAATATTATTGTGCAGCTAACAGATAAAGTCTTACCACAAAAACACATGGTAGTAAGGGAAAGGAATGGGAGAAATCAAATGCAATCATGGAAGTATTGAATAGAGAAAACTATAAAGCAATTAAGACAGAAGGTGTTACTGATATAAAAGTACAGAAGAGGGAACAGATCAACAAAAATACTCAGAAAGATAGATGCAATAAAAGCAATGCATAGTATTAGAATAGATAAGGATCTGTCATGCACTATCAGAAATAGCAAACAATAAATATCAGCACGGGCAGAAAAACTTAGACAATACAAAGATAAATATAAAAGAAAAGTACAAAATAAGCAATTTATTGATGACCTAAAAAGGTTTATAGAGAACTGGGAAACAAGGAAAAAGGAATTGAAACACCACAAAAAAGAAGAAATAGATATATTTGAGATATATCTATGACAATCTTGTGGAACATAACAAAGATGCTAAATGCATAGAAGAAGTAAAAGAAAGAAAAGAACTTCCAATGTACAGGATATGAAATAGGATGAAGTAACGGCCAGAGAGATTGAAACAAACTTAAGAAAAGTTCCTTATTTGAAAACCCCAGGTCCAGAGGCAGTACCTAACTTCTGACTTAAAGTATTAACATCTTTACATGAAGATTCAGCCATGAGTAAGAATTATTTATATGCACACCTTGAACAGACACCAGACTGGTTAACAACATGAAAAACAATGCTCCTACTTAAGAGCGAACCTGCAAGCTATCCTAAAAACTATAGACCAATAACCTGCCTTCAGATGATGTATGAACTATACACTGGAATAGATGCTGACAGAGTTTACAGTCATTTAGAAAAAAACTCAATCATGACAATAGCACAAAAGGGTAACAAAAGAAAGTCATGTGGAGCAAAGGATCATTTGTTGATAATAAGGTCATAATGGAGAATTGTAAAAGGGGGAAGAATCTGAGTATGCCATGGACAGACTACAAAAAAAGCATTTTGTTTGTATTTCACAGTCATGGATAAAAGAGTGCATAAAATGTATAAGATATACCCTGCTTTGACTGATTACATTGCAGCAACCATGAAACAGTTGCAAACCACTTTACAGTTAAGCCATGAATAAGGACAAATATTATTCCAGGGAAAAAATTTCAAAGAGGGATACGGTCTGCCACCGCTGCTCATTTTTCTTGCCCTTAACCCATTAAGCTGTCTACTTAATACATTAGGTCATGGCTATAATTTGGCTCCCGGATAACAACAACATGTAAAGAATTCTCATCTCCTTTTTATAGATGATTTAAAACTGTATAATTCATCAGATGAGGAACTGAAAGCACAATTGCAAGTGGTTAAAACTTTATCAGATGACATAAGAATGTCATTTAATCTTGGTAAATGTGTCAAAGCAACCTTTAAAGGAGGAAAGCTGCAGCACCAAGAAAACATCAGTTTGGGACAGGAATGTGATATAAAAGAAGTTGAACAAGAGGGAGTGTATAAATATTTCCGGACTGATGAAGGAGCAACAATAAAACATGAACAAATGTGAATAAAACTTAGTAAGGAATATTTTAAAAGACTAAAATTAATACTGAAAACAGCATTGACATCTAGGAACAAAGTCCAAGCTATAAAGCAATTTGCTGCTCCTGTCCTGAATTATAGTTGTTGAAGTAATTGACTAGCCCCAAAGGTGTTGGATTGGTGGGACACGAAAACAAGAAGGATGCTTCATGCTCATCAAATGATTTATAAAAATCAGTGTATACCAAAACTATATATTCCCCATTCTGAAGGAGGTATGGGCCTCCTCAAAATTGATTACATGTATAGACCTGCAATCGTTGGACTGCATACATATCTGCTGCCCTCACAAAACCCAAATGCAGTGAAAGTTTTGAAATATAAGAAGAATAGCTCTAAGATGACTTCCCTGCTTACATTGGTTGAAACATACTGGTGCCAAGCAGGACTGGAAATTATATCAGAAGTAGATAAAAATCAGGTAGCAACTGAATGTGCCCAAAAAAAAAAAAAAGAAAAATATAAGGTAAAGGATCAGATGAAAAGGCAATAATGTGTAAAATGCATAAATACAGTTGCAAGTATAGAAAACTCTTGGAACAACCTCATGTTGATGAGAACTGAACACAAGAATGGCTAAGGAGAGGTGAATTTAAACCAAAAGACGAAAGGATAATATCGGCGACCCAAGAAAGGACTACCAACAAGTTGTTTATGAAGTCCATTGAACACATGTGAGAAACAAGACAAATGTAGGTTTTGTAAAACAGAATTGGAAACAGTCATGCGTCTTGTTGCTGGTTAGTATATACTAATGGCAGAAGGACTGCGTAGTGAAAGGCATGATAATGTGTTAAGAGTGTTGCATTGGGGATTGTGCAAACATAATAGTTAAGCAACTGAAAAACACTGGAAGTATGAGCCACAAAGGATTATAGAAAGTTATGAAGTTTTTATCACATGGGATCACCCATTACCAACAGTTCAAAAAATAGATGCAAGAAAATAAGATATAGTGATCCATGAAAAGAAGACAAAGTAACATTGACCGTTGAAATTGCAACACTCACTAACTACAGTGTCTTACGTACAGAGAGACACAAAGTCATAAAATACCAGGATTTGCAGGTAGAAGTGAGGGCACTGTGGAAGAAGGATATCCAGACAGTTCAAACAGTAGTAGGAGCAACGAGTCTTATAAAAAAGTATTTGCAGTCATACATAGTACAGCGGTAGCATTGTTACCTCACAGCAAGAGGTTCTCCCGTTTGATTCTCGGCGTGGCTTGGGAGTGCCTTCTGTGTGGAGTCTGCATGTCCTCCCTGTGGTTGGGTAGCGTTCGAAAGACATGTGTGCATAAATGGGTGTGCCTTCGTTGAAGGTTGGGCATTGAGCTGGCACCTCGGCGTTTCATAAAAATCTACTGCCAATCATTAGCGGACCAGAGTTCTGCTGTGGTGACCCCTTACCGGGAAAAAGCCAAAAAGACAAACAACACCATAGATATATTACTGACACATGTAACTCTGTACAAATTGCAGGAGTCATTACTGGGCACATTGTGGGTGCTGTGAAGAGCACTTCTGGCTAACATCAAAGACTGAAACAATACTAATTTAATGAACTTTAATCATACTTTGATTTAGAAATTGGGTCCATTCCCATCATGGTATTAAAAACCCGGAAGACTTGGAGAAATTAAAAAAAGACTAAAATTGTTGCCAACAGAATTTATAGTCATTTCAAAGAAAACTCAGTCATGGCAATGTAACAAAAGAGTAACAAAAGAAAGTCACATGGAACAAAGGACCACTTGTTGTTAAGTTATAATGGAAAATTGTAAAATGAGGAAGAATCTAAGTATGGCATGGATAGACTACAAAAAGGCATTTGACAGTATCCCACATTCATGGATACAGGAGTGCTTACAGATTTATAAGAAGGATCCTACATTGATCAGTTGCAGTGATCATGAAACAGTGACAAACCACTTTGCAGCTAAGGGGCATATTCCAGGGTGACTCTTTGTTACCACTGTTCATTTGTCTTGCCCTTAACCCATTGCGCTGTCTACTTAACAGATTATGTCACGGCTACAACTTAGCTCACAGAAAACAACAAAGTAGAAAGACTTCTCATCTTTTTATGGATGATTTAAAACTGTATAATTCATCAGATGAGGAGCTGAAAGCACAACTGCAAGTGGTGACAACTTTTTCAGATGATATAAAAATGGCATTTGGTCTAAATATTCAAAAAACAAACTTTAAAACATGAAAGTTGCAGTACCAAAAAAATATCAGTCTGGGACAAGAATCTGATATAAAGGAACATGAGCAGGAGGGAGTGTATAAATATTTGGATTCTGATAAAGGATCAACAATAAAACATGAACAAATGCAAATAAAAATAAGTATTTTAGAAGACTAGAATTAATACTGAAAAAAAATCCTGACATCTAGGAATAATGTACAGGTTATAAACCAGTTTGTCCTCCTGTTCTACATTACTGTTTTAGGGTGACTGACTGGCCACAAAAGGTACTGGATCAGTTGTACAGAAAAACAAGAAAAATGCTTCAGGCTTATCAAATGATTTATAAAAATCACTGTATACCAAGATTATATATTCCCCATTCTGAAGGAGGTATGGGCCACTTCTAAATTGATTACATGTGAAGATCTGCAATCATAGGACTCCATACATATCTGCTGACTGGGTCTATATTAGTCCGCTGAAAGATATTTTCAGCGAACACCTCTTCATTGAAACCTATGCCTTTGCTTGCTAGAATAGTCAAACTGATGGGTCTGTAGTTTCTGGGGTCTGTTGATGCTCCACCCTTGTGAAGTGGAATAACTGTTGCAGTTGTCCATTCTCATGATACAAAGCCTGTTTTGAGGCTATAGTTGAAAAGTAACTTGAGTGGTCCTAATGAATCATGTTTCAAGCTATTTAGGAGTCATCCTGGGAAATTGTCAGGGCCCACTGAGGCTGTATTTTTGGTGTTATTGAGCACCAGCAGGACCTCCTCCCTACTAACAGTTGGGAGGGGGTTATGCAAGTTGGTATTTCATGGGGAAGCAGAGGAGGTATGAAGATGAAGTTTGATCTGAATTTGTTAGCCAACAGATTCGCTATGTCTCTCTGCTCAGTGAAGGTGTCACCACTGACCACCATTTCAGTACACTGCTGTGTTCTGCCTTTGAGGTTACAGACATAGCTGCTGAAGGCCTTGTGGTTGTTTTTAGCCTGTGAGGCTATCTTGACCTCACAATTGGCCTTGTTGGACTTAATTAGTCCTGTTAATTTCTTGTTCAGTTTAATTAAAGATTTCCTATCATTATGGGAGCTGCTCTTCCTGAATTTAGCCACGACATTTTCCTTTGGTTATATATCCTATTAAGGTTAAGATTACACCAGTTTGTTTTATTTTTAGAGTTACGTTCGGCTTATGTCTAGTAGGTACTGCACCCTTTACATGATTACACAGGATTTCTGTGAACAATGCTGTAGAGGTGGCTGTGAACTCAAGGTTGAAAGGGGCATTGAATTGTCACAGACTATCACTTAATAGGGTATAGGGCAGCTGTGGTGGTGCAGCAGTTAGCATTGCCACCTCACAGTAAGAGGTTCTCCAGTTCGATCCTTGGCTGGGGTGCCTTTTGTGTGGAGTCTGCATGTTCTCCCTGTGGTTGCTCCAGTTTCCTCCTACATCCCAAAGACATGTTGTAGGTGGATTGGACACTTTATGTGTGTGTCTTCTGTGGAAGGTTGGGCACCGGACTGACAACTCAACACTGTAAAACTCCACTGCCAGTCATGAGCAGACAGGTGATCCACTGTGGTGACCCCTAACTGGGAAAAGCCAGACAAAGAAGAATCACTTAATAAGATATAGTTTGATTTGGAATAGTTCCTAACTGCTACAGGGTTTTCTGGGGTTATTGAGTTTATTTTTATTTCAATGGAGACAGATTTGTGGTCCAACCTCACCAGTGAAGACATGACACTGGGACTGTGCCACACTCTCCCATATTGATGAATACTAGATCCAGCATGTTGGAACCACTGGTGGGTGTGCACACTATCTGGTTAAGGGTATTTGTGCTAATAAAGTCCAGGATACATTGTGCCTGTGAGTTTGAGGCAGTGTACATTTCTCAGTGTATAGAGGGATAGTTAAAGTCTCTTATGAATAGAGTATTTGGTTTAATGGTGAAAGTCTCCAGTAGGTGTAGATATGAGCTATGGGATTCTTGTGACATATAGGGTGACCTACAGCTTGCTAGGATATGGTATGGAACTTAGACTATGGTGATTTACAAGTGGATACACTCCAGAGCATGGTCCTGTTTAACCAACCTAGAGTTATATTTGTTGTTAATGTAGATTGACACCACTCAACCTTTTGTCCCTGTTTGTGCAGTTGATGGTCTGAACCTGTGAAAGACACTGAAGCCTTGCACTGTCAGAGTACTTTCTGTGGATTTAAACCATGTCTCAGTAACAGCACAGATGTCTATATTCTGCAGAGTGAGGAGAGATTTTAGGGTGTGGGGTTTCATGTTTAGGCTCCTAGCATTGAACAATAGCACCTTTGGGTTTCTTTGGGTTTTATTTGCTATGCCAGTAGGTTTGTCAATTCCAAATTGCCTAAAATGGTTCTAAGGTATGGATAAAGTTTCAACTAATATTCAGAAGCCTAAGGGAGACAGGTGCCAACCATCTTTTGCAAAGCAATGTGGTTTGTTAACCATGTCTCTAATGCTGACAAATATTGAATCAGCCTGAATAGACACCAGAAACAAAGACAATTATTGAAGACAATCATCTTTTGTTCAGACTGTGCCATCATCCTTGATGAAGGTCAAATGATGCTCAATGCAAAACACCTACTTGCCTGAGACATATTACTACCTACTGTAGGTCGTTGACTGGGTTATACAGAGGTCACCTTGGGTGGTCTCTGAGGTTTAGCACTAGGCTATGTTAGATTGTGCTAAGATTTGAGGGTAGTGCTGTTTTAAAATGCAAACTAGCTGCTGAAAGCTTAACTCACACAATGGCTTTGTTTTAGCCACACTAAGTTACAGGTTCCAGTTTTAAAGGTAGTTTTATATATAATATTTACTATCTAGATATTCATGTCTATATAGTTCAATAAGCGGGGAGTGTGTAAGAAAAATATGTATTCACATATATAGTATTCATATATGTATTAGCATTATGCTTGCTGCATTAGAAGCCTAAAAGGGTTAGCACATTTATTCTGTTACAGGCTTGGAAATAATTGCATGTACTTTCTAACTTTGCTTCTGGTCAGCTCAGTGAATGACCTTGTTCACACACTGAGAAGCAGATGATTTTGCTAGCATTAGGGAAAGAGAACAATAAAACATTTTGAAATGTTATTAGACTTAGGCAAATAACCTTGTCTGTGTTGAATGAACACTAAAGCTGTAGAGGAACTAGATAAGACTATAGACTGCAATCAGTATATGCTTTGTGCTCGAAGTAAGAAAGAATCACGAATTGTAACATCAAATCATTACAGACCGGTGGTCAGCAAGGCCACGTTGTTTATGAGAAAACTTTCTCATGGGAACATTTATAATTGTTATATCAGCAGAAAGACTTAGTAGACACCTGTTTTAGAACAATGCTTAGAGTTGTATTTAATTACATCAGCTTAGAGGGCAATGGCTTGTAGAACGGTATAATAATGAAGGATTTCCTGTATAATGTCAGACAAACTTCTGAACTGCATTTTTGTCTCCTTGTACAAGAATAAAGGAACCTTAACTGAACCTTGGCTGCACTGATCTTTGATTTTTCCTTTGACAAGTTGGTCCTTCGTTGACTGGATACCTCTCGGTTATCCCGGATCAGACAGGCCTGGTGGCTTGAATCCGTATGGAAGAAGTTACCGAAATGGTTCTTCTTGTTCGAAAAGACCTCCGACTGAATTGTCGTATAAACAGAGGCCGGCCACTATCTGATCTGTGGCTGACGGGCAGGTTTCAATCGGACCGGGGTGATCAATTGCTGAGGCTCAGGTAAGGTGATTCTACTTTTTTCTGTTTTAGATCAGGGACTTGATTGTATTTGTTCAGTCAGGATTTTTGTGTAAATCCAGGGACAGGAAAATTGCTATCTTGTCATAGATCAGGGAAACAGAATAAGTAGGCAGGTAGTCTGAAGGGACTATAAAATCTTCATGGTACCACATTAAAAATAAGAAGAGTTATGTAACATTCATAAGGTTAGGACAAAATGGGTAATAAGTGTACAAAACGACCCCAAAATCTGCCGTTAACCGAAGACGCAGAATACATGCGGTCACGACGTGCCGATAACATTAAGTACTACACAAAGTGGGTTAATAAATATGAATTTGATGGTAAACTAGAAAAATCCTCACTTGTCAAACTATTAAAACAACTCAATTCCAAAGGCCAGGTAAAAGGGCAGCGCAAATTAGGAATTCCTCAGGTACACAGGTGGATTGAGGAAGCGAACCGAAGGGAACAAATAAATAAGAACTCAAAAGCAATGTTTTTAGATAAAGAGGATACTAACTTGGTTATAGCATCAGCCCCTCCGCTTCTCTTGCCAGAATATGAAGCGAGTGAACAGGCAGGTCCACCCCCATGATACCCTGCTGTTCCGTCACGTAGAGGTGTTACAAAAGCAGAGCCGTTTGCCAGAGATCCTGTTGAGACTAGGTCTCGAACACGCAATTTGAGAGGGGATATTGAGTTATATCAAATAAATAAAAATTTGCGATCTATGAGTGAAGAGTAGATATGCCCACTCATAGAAGTACCACATCCTCAGGCAGGACAAGAAGGGCAGGACCCCAGTCTCCTAGTATACAGACCGTGGACACTGGAAGATATCCGGAAAGCCACAGAAGGAATTCCCCATCCAAAAGTTAATTTTAAAAAGTTTTTAGAAGACTTGGAAGGCATGAGGATAAGTTATCACTTAAATGGAGAGGAAGTCGAAAAAGTAGTCAGACAAATCGTAAGACCAGATTGGCACATGATCAGTGGCAACTGGAATCCCCGTGACGCTGCGCTTAAGCCCCTCCCACATAGCAGCGCAGAGTTAGACAACAGAGTGAAAGGTCTAATGGACCGAATCTCTGAGAAATGGAAGCCTAGGGCAGACTGGACTTGCATTAATCAATGCATCCAACAAGAAGGTGAAACTGTGGACAGATATTTTGCTAGATTACTAGAATGTTTTAATAACCATTGTGGAATGCAGATACCTGAAGACCAAACACATGATTCCTCATATGAGCAGCAGCTAAAGAATGCATTTTTAAAAGGCAATATTGCACCCATAAGCAGTTTTATTACGAAGCATATGGTAGATCATCGCACAAGCAGATTACAGTCACTGCTTGAATATGCTAGGCATGCCAAAAGGCATTTTAATAACAAAAAGAAAAATAAAGCCCAAGTATTTGCTGTAGATGACGGAGAAATTTATTTAGTACAGTCTGGGAAGAAGGGCAAGAAGAATGCCCAGGGAAACAAACAATCTGATCAGTGATCAGAGGACTTTGAAGGGTGAAAGAAAAGGGGTGAATGTTTCAAATGCGGTAAAAAGGGACATATGGCAAGGGATTGCAAGAAAAATAAGAAGGCAGCTATGGAGGATAAAACTGAAGAGGGTGAGGACTGACTATATGATAGCCAGGAATCACTAGATGGGAATAACGAAGAAAGGGCAAATGAGAATGTGATAGAGAGAGCAGAGAATGTGTTAGGAGAAATAGAGGAAGTGCAGGAAGCTACCGATAGTGAAGACAATGAAATATTAGACCTAGCCTTATTGAGCTTGGAGCTCTATTTGGCTGACACGAAACCAGAAGTTACACTCCTGGTAGAGGGGAGGGAAGTCAAATTTCTGTGTGACTCAGGGGCATCAAGAACCCTGATACACCCCTCCAAACACCCGGAGAATTCAGAGTCACATGATTACATATTAGTGAAAGCAGCTAATGGACAGCTGTATCAGGAGCCTCTCTCCCATAACATTGCAATAACAGATCCTGTTTCAGGATTAACCCAGAAAAGTAAAATTGTTGTTTCTGTGAAATGCCCAGTGAACCTTTTGGGCAGAGACCTTATGCAACTATTTGGCATAGCAGTAGTCCCGACCATGC
The DNA here is from genome assembly GCF_019279795.1 of Protopterus annectens. Lineage (NCBI taxonomy): Eukaryota > Metazoa > Chordata > Ceratodontiformes > Protopteridae > Protopterus > Protopterus annectens. The sequence goes on along the minus strand of NC_056732.1, from coordinate 788,931,080 downwards.
AGGGTATGGAAGCACAGCAACAAATTAATACTTTTGCAGTGCAATCGGAGGGTGAAACATTTTATTGGTACAGCCAGGACTTGGTTACGACCAGTCCTGGGGCAATAACTGGAGAGTTAATTAATGTAGCTATCAGTAAGTTCCTCTCCCTTTGCATTGACATACAACACCTGTTGCAATATACTCTGTATTATTGTAATACACCAGGACCTGACAAAGAATATGAGCAAGAATTGTTTAAAAAACGTGCAAACAGATTAGTATTGCGTAATCTGTACTGGGACATGAAAGGGAACAGTGTAGTTAGCTGTTCATTGCCCCAGGAGTCCTTTGCACTGTATAAATCAAATTGATTACCACATGTTAGTTTAACTAAGGACAAGAGTATGAAATGGGCAGATCTAGGAGAAAAGGTCACAAAATGGGAAAAGCAGACAGAATCAGAACTATCAGAACAAGGAGTACAAAGACAGAAACTGAATTGGATAACACAGACACACCTAGCTGTAGACTTGCAGTCAAGCGAGGACAGCTGAGAAGCACTCTTATTAGAAGAGGAGGGAAAAACTTTATTAGACATACCAGAGACTATCTGGTCAACAGGAAAATCAGATGTAGGACTTATTCGTACAGCAGGACCAGTTACCATCACGCCGAAGTAAGCATTTAGACCACAAAAAGGCAGTATCCCTTAAGAAAATATACAAAAGCAGGTGTTAAACCTATTATAGCAGCTTTACTTAAGGAAGGAATACTGGTGGAATCTCCTGATTCACCATGTAACACACCCTTATTCCCGGTTAAGAAAGCAAATGGAGAATGGCGTATGGTCCAAGATTTGCAAGCTGTAAATGACACAGTAACATCAAGGGCACCCATGGTGCCAGATCCACACACCCTATTGAATCATCTAAAGCCTCAACAAAAATATTTTTCTGTGGTTGATATTAGCAATGAGTTCTTTTCAATACTGATACACCCTGACAGCCAGTACTGGTTTGCATTTACATTTCAGGGGAAACGGTATACATATACGTGAATACCACAGGGATATAAAAGTCCAACGATATTCTCACAAGAGATGGCAAGTAACTTGGCGGGGTTTACCCCACCGAAAGTAGTCAGATTTTACTTTATGTTGATGATATCCTGCTGGCAGCCCCCACCCAGCAAGATTGTAAGGAAGACACTATAGCATTATTGAAATTCTTAGCCGCTGAAGGACACAAAGTAAGCAAAGATAAATTGCAGCTTGGAGAAAACAAGTTAAGTACCTTGGATATGTAATATCCAAAGAGGATAGGACATTAGATGAAGACAGAAAAATATCAATCTTACAAGCACCAAAACCCACAACCAAGAAGGAAATGATGTCTTTTCTTGGCACGACTAATTTTTGTCGGAGCTGGTTCCAAAACTATGCTTTGGAATCTGCACTGTTAACCAACTTGATTTTTCAGAAGCCTATGGCAGCACAAGATTTGATACAATGGACACCAGAAGCCGAATTAGCTTTCTGTAAACTGAAACAGTTGATAACATCCTCATTAGTTTTAGGATTACCAAACTACCATACACGTTTCTTCCAAACCGTAGATTGTAAGCAAGGTTATATGACGTCAGTATTGACACAACAGCATGGGGACAAGCAACGCCCCATTGCTTACTATTCATCACAACTGGACCCAGTGGCACGGTCTTTGCCCCACTGTGTACAAGCAGTAGTTGCAGCCACAATGGCAGTGCAGGCTTCAGCCTCAGTAGTATTATTCCACCCTCTCACAGAGTGCCTCATGCAGTCGCGATTATTTTACTGCAAGAGAAGGTAGCATATCTTTCTCCTGCTAGGCATCTGTCCTGCATGACTATTTTGTTGAGCCAACCTCGCATGACAATTGAACGTTGTACAACTTTGAATCCGTCTACCTTGCTCCCAACTCCTGCAGATAGCACACCGCACAGCTGCCTGCTGGTAATTGAGCAAAAGACACTGCCCAGAAAAGACCTCATGGATGTACCCTTGGATGATGCCGAGGTGACATATTACGTGGATGGCTCATGCAGAAAGGGTCCTACAGGACGGAACCTAACAGGATATGCAGTAGTTTCTGATACTGAAATTATAGAAGCAAAACCTTTACCACATAGCTTATCTGCACAAGCAGCAGAGTTGATTGCCTTGACACGAGCATGTACCTTAGCAAAGGGTAAATGTGTGAACATTTTTACAGACAGCCAGTATGCTTTTTCTACTGTACATGTTTTTGCGCAACAGTGGAAAAATCGAGGAATGGTGACATCTACTGGCAAACTGATTAATCATGCACAGTTTATTTTAGATTTATTAGAATCAATTCAGTTACCTCAGAAAGTAGCTATTTGTAAATGCATAGCTTATACCAAGCAACAAGATAGGATTTCAAAAGGCAATGCGAGAGCTGACACAGCTGCAAAGCAAGCAGCCTCAGAGGCATTTCTTTTGAACGAGGAATCACCTTCTGAGATTTTAGACTTAGAAATGTTGAAAATAATGCAAACCCTTACTACACAGGCAGAAAAACAAAAGTGGGTAAGGCGAGGAGCACTCCTCAAGAAAGGACTGTACATCTCCATAGAAGGAAAACCAATATTGCCATCTAATTTGTTCAGATACGCAGCTTTGTTGAGCCATGGGCAATGCCATGTCTCAACAGGGGGGATGGTACAGTTAGTCAACCGGGTATTCACTACATACAGATTTACAAACTATACAAAAACATTTTGTTTATCATGCCACACTTGTAACAAACATCATGCACAGGGGGCATTAAAGCCCAAGCAAGGGAGTTTCTCTACACCACCATATCCATTTCATACTATTTGTATGGATTTCATAGAATTGAGTAAATGTGAAAATAAACGTTACTGCCTTGTCATTGTAGATATGTTTTCCAAATGGGTGGAAGCCTTTCCGACTAAAAATCCAGATGCAGCTACGGTTGCAAAGGCTCTGGTTAAAGAGATTATTCCTAGATTTGGTATACCGGAAAGGATCTACAGTGACAATGGCACACATTTTGTAAATCAAACTATACAGCAACTCAGTAGATATTTTGGAATTTCTTTGAAAAACCATTGTGCATATCATCCTCAATCTGCAGGGTTGGTGGAGAGGCACAATGGGATTTTAAAGAACAAACTTAGGAAGTTGATGTCAGATATGCAAAAGAATTGGGTGTACTGCCTGCCCCTGGCACTGTTGAGCATGAGAACTGTTCCAGATGCGAAAGGATTAACCCCTTTTGAGATAATATTTGGGAGGGCATATTATACCCCTCAGTGGAAATCTCTCATGCCCATGGACCAGGAAGCAGACTGTACACTAGAAAGATATATGGGACGTATGCTGAACTCTAAACATCTTTTGCAGTCTTCTGTTTCAGGTAAAGGGCCAAATCAACCATTGGAAGTGACAGTAGCCCCAGCCGACTGGGTCTGGGTGAAGATTGTCAAGCGGAAGAATTGGACCTCACTAAAGTGGGAGGGACCTTACCAGGTCCTCTTGTCGACACCCACAGCAGTCAAGATCGGTGAGAAATCTTCTTGGATCCATTTGACACACTGTAAACTTTGCAAAAACTTTGAGCTAGATAAAAATCTTGCTGTTTTACAGAAAGACTAAACATGACAGAATCTAGAGCAAACAGGAATGCAGAATAACCCCAAAAGTATTGCATGATTATCCTGTTGATTGTACTGAACAATAATCTTTTTGCTGTGGCCTATCCTTTTTTCGGCCACACCAGCTGAACTGAATAAACACGATGAGCCGACCATAGACTGGCACCCGAACTTTAACACTTATCAGGCAATTACACATGTGTATGCTGAGACTTTTAATGTTTCGAATTGCTGGATTTGCATAGCCATACCAACAACATATGGGTGGTTATTAATGACTGCAGTCCCCCTAGGGGTCAATGAGACCTGGGAAAATTTGGTTTATGAGACTGTAGCTATCAAAGCACATGATAAGGTAGCACTGTATTTGCCTGTGACACAAAAGGGAATTGCATGTTTTTATAAGAATGACACAATTCAAGTGGGTTGGAGCAGGTGCAATGTGACTGTACATTAAAATGTTATACCAAAGCAAACAGAATAGATATAGTTTGTAATTCGAATTATGACTCATTTCTCGAGTCCATGCACAAGACTATTGATGAAGTGCAATGTAATCCTGTTCTTTTTAAGCAACTGTCTGTAATAGATAGGAAAATGTTTCATGCAGGGCAGCCATTTCATAGTAAAGTAACTACTAAGGTAGAGGATTGTTATTTTGTGAGTGTTAAGAGAGCATATAAATGGTTACCTGAGAATTGGTCCGGCAGTTGTTTTTTGGGGTACCTGGTTCTGGCCATACGACACACTGCAGTTTTGCCTCAGGGAAATATTCGAAATACTCGAGATGTAGCCAAGAAAGCTGTCAGAAAGCCTGAGAATCCAGTGGGACGGATCAAGGTGGGCTGGAAAGACCATCATACCGTGGATACCATGCACATGGACTTGAGTGATGCTGTCATATTGTGGGCAGGCATATTACCAGCATATGGAGCGGCAAAATCAATTTGGGAACTGTGAAAACTGTCTAAACTTCTTGAAGTAATGAGTAATGCAACTTTTTCTGCTCTTGAATTGATAACTGATGAACTGAATGCTATGAGAACTGTAGTGCTCCAGAACCGTATGGCTCTCGACTTCACCCTAGCGGCGAAAGGTGGTACTTGCACTTTGATCAAAGAAGAGTGTTGTGTGTATATACCTGATTATCAACATGAGATAAACGACCACCTTGAGGTGATACAGCAAGTGTCAGGCATAACCAAACCAGGCCCAAACCCACTGATGGACTTTTTACAGAATCTGTTTGGGGGTGGGGAACCTTCATAATGAACATATTGATAGCTGTCTGTGTGGAGATACTCCTGTTGGGAGTGTGTGCATGTTGCGGCATACCCTGCATGAAAAAAATGATTAAAGAATTGATAGACATGTCAGTATCTGAAACCTTGTATCAAAACTCTGAGGTTGATAAATTACTGGAAAATGAAATGCTTTCAGAAGTTTAAACTAAATGACTCACCTAACCGCAAATCCCAAGCGGAAGAGGTTAGGAGAAGAAACAAACTGTTTATCCTTTTGAAGAGAATAAAAGTGTTAATGGGGGGGAATGTAAGAAAAATATGTATTCACATATATAGTATTCATATATGTATTAGCATTATGCTTGCTGCATTAGAAGCCTAAAAGGGTTAACACATTTATTCTGTTACAGGCTTGGAAATAATTGCATGTACTTTCTGACTTTGCTTCTGGTCAGCTCAGTGAATGACCTTGTTCACACACTGAGAAGCAGATGATTTTGCTAGCATTAGGGAAAGAGAACAATAAAGCATTTTGAAATGTTATTAGACTTAGGCAAATAACCTTGTTTGTGCTGAATGAACACTACAGCTGTAGAGGAACTAGATAAGACTATAGACTGCAATCAGTATATGCTTTGTGCTCAAAGTAAGAAAGAATCACGATTGGTAACATCAAATCATTACAGACCGGTGGTCAGCAAGGCCACATTGTTTTTGAGAAAACTTTCTCATGGGAACATTTATAATTCTTATATCAGCAGAAAGACTTAGTAAACACCTGTTTTAGAACAATGCTTAGAGTTGTATTTAATTACGTCAGCTTAGAGGGCAATGGCTTGTAGAACGGTATAATAATGAAGGATTTCCTGTATAATGTCAGACAAACTTCTGAACTGCATTTTTGTCTCCTTGTACAAGAATAAATGAACCTTAACTGAACCTTGGCTGCATTGATCTTTAATTTTCCTTTGACAGGGTGTGAACTTTGGAAGTTAGATTAATATAAGAGATGAAAGCCAGATTAGCAGCCTTTTAAAACCAGAACAAGAAAGGGTGGAAGGGTTTGGTGAAAAGTTAAAACTGCAAAAAGTAGACTTTCTAGAGAAGGATCCAATATTGGAACTCTACACTTATGGTTAGAGTTCAGAAATTTTAGCAAAGAACAGGGAAACCACAGTAGCAAAGTAAACAGAAAGACAATGGAATACAAACTTTAACCAGATAAATGATAAGTACGAGTTCATATTATAACACCGGATGCTGAAAACAGCAAACGGTGTTACATCGACACATATTCAGTGAACGCTGAAAATGTCGAAATCACAGAACAGCAATTTCTTTCCTAGGGAAAGAAATCGCTGTTCCAACCCCCCCAATAAAACATTAAACACTTCCAAACACATGCACACATACCCTAACCCTAATTATACCCCCCAAAAAAACAGTAAACAACTAAATACACATATGAATGTAACCCAACCATACATCTAACAAAAAAAAAAAACAGTAAACATTTTAAAACATATGCACTTACCTTAACCCGCACACTAATCCTAAGGTCAGTAACTCTCGCACATTTAGATAAACAGTTCCAAACACAGACACACTTACCTTAACCCTAATCCTACCCCCTCCAAAAAACAAAAGTAAACAGCTAAAAGCGCACACACACGTAACTCAACCATACATCTAACGCAAAATAAAAAACAGTAAACACTTTCATACATATGCACTTACCTTAACCCACACCCTAACACTAAGTTCAGTAACTGTTGCACAATCACACTCGGGAGTTATACCGGACAAAGGACCACATTACACTCCAGAACAGGCAAAGCAACAATGCGGTCAAGCGACTTTATTCCCAGAGAAAGAATTCACTGAACAGCCACTTCGCTGTTTTGCCTGTTCGCCCTACGTGTCGATGAAAATGCATTTGACAAAATGCGTTTTTGTCATTCTAATATGAACCCGATAAGTACAACTGAAGCACAAATCCTGAAGCAGAATTCACAATACTGCCACTACAGCAATCCCACCACAGAGTAAGGCATCAGACTGGAGTTATTTACCAGTAATTTTGTTTATACTTTCCACTGTGTGATTCCTTAAACCTCTTGAATTAGAGGCAACATGGGATATATGCAAATGACCATTTAAAGACATCAAATGTTTCAGCTATATGGCATTTCTATGATTTTTTTTTCTTTTTAAGTCTATTTATGGACAAATTCAGGCCAATAAAGCCATATCCCACTAGCTGTGGACATGCATGTTTCAGCCTTCTTTAGGCATCATTAGCACAGCATAAGTGGAATGTTTGGCTAATCACATAGTGGAAAGTCTAGCCTTGCTAGATTTTTCTTTTGTTTTTTACTGATTTTTTTTTGTGTGTGATCTTTTTACTCATTGTTTTAGTTTGTTGGTTGAGATACTTTGTGCACACATTGATGGTTAGGGATATCAGCTGGGTACAACAACTCTGTGTTTCTAAAGGTTAGCTAAATATTCCACTTATGCTGTGCTGATGATGCAAAAAGAAAGCTGAAACATGCATGTTCACAGCTAGTGGCATTTGGCTTTGTTGGCCTGAATTTCTCCATAAATAGACTTAAAAAGAAAAAAAGTCATGGACAGTCACAAATGCCATATAGCTGAAACACCTAATCTCCTTAAAGGTTCATTTGCGAGTATCACATGTTGCCCCTAATACAAGAGGTTTAAGGAATCACACAGTGGAAAGTCTAACCTTGTTAGATTTTTTTTTTTGGTGTTTTACTTATTGGTTTTTCTGTGTTAACCGTTTTACACATTGTTTTAGTTTATTGTTTGGGATATTTTGCAGATACCCAAATGGTTATGAATGTAATCTAAGTATGACAACCCTGTGTTTCTGAAGGTTAGCCAAACTATCCACTTATGTTGTGTTGATGCAAAAAGAAGTCTGAGACATGTATTTACACAGCTTATGGGGTTTGAGTTTATTGCCTGAATTTCTCCATAAATAGACTTAAAAAGAAAAATGTCATGGATGTTCAGAAATGCCATACAGCTGAAACACCTGATGTCCTTAAAGGGTCATTTGCATATATCCCATGTTGCCTCTAATACAAGAGGTTTAAGGAATCCAGTCTTATGCAGTTATTGTAGCATGGGGAATAATGTGTAAATTTTCTGTTAATTCCTTCTTCTGAATGAATACATTCCATAACAAATATTCTCATATGTTTTTTATAGGTTCATATGTTAGTACTAAGCTAACTGCCCTTGCGAGCCATTTTAAGCCTAGCCAATTATCCCTTGTGAGACTCCAACCCTGCACCTTGTGTTTGTAAGGCAAACACCTTAACCATTAGGGCAACCTCCCAACACCGAATGTATATTTTGAACGTCCTATCTCTTAAGTTCATAGGTTCATAGGTTAGTACTAAGCTAACTGCATTTACGAGCCATTTTAAGCCTAGCCAATTACCCCTTGTGAGACTCACACCATGCACCTTGTGTTTGTAAGGCAAACATCTTAACCATTAGACCACCCTCCCAACCCCTAACATTTATCCTTCCTTCTTTTATTTGTCTTTTAATTCCTACTGATACAACATCACTATTACAAACAAGGTTCCAACTGAAAGTTTATTATGTCTTCCAAACTTTGTCTAAGCTGTATACAATAGTTTTTAGAGGAATATAAATGCCAGTTTTCCCCAAATGTCTCTGAAGCTCCATAACAGTAGCTTTAGTTGGAATATAAATACTAGCATCATCCCTATTTCCTGCCAACAACCTCTTGCTACCTGAAATCTATTATTGCCCTTTTTACTGTCATTACTAACATTCCTCTCACAATCAGTATTATTACTCATGTTTTCTTATATCTTTGATATTCTGCTGAATGCTGTCTCTGGAATCCTTTATTTGCCAAATCTGCATGCATTCTCAATTCTGTCTAAACACATCTTTTGTAACTTTGCTATTTGCCCCTAAATTTCTTAATACATTTTAGTAATATATATATATATATATATATATATATATATATATATATATATATATATATATATATATATATATAGTATACCTGTAAGCCATTTACTTTTCCTGTTGATCTTAACAAAGCAGCCATTCTGATAAGAAGCTATTATTCAAACATACTACACGTCAGTTCTTTTGTATATATATTTCTGTCTTACAGCATATATGCTCACACTAATGACTGGCAGGCTGATATTGTATGTAGTTGTTGCTTCTCATCTCTGTTTGAAAACATGTTATATTTTCCAAGACTTTTCACATAGAAACATACCTGTTTCACTCTCAAATCTTGATGTAGACAAACCATTCAGTACAGTCAGCTGTGATTTTATGAGTAGGGCAATGGTATCCTCTGAGCTCCCTGATACACTAACAGCGTTAATAAGAAGGATATATGAAGGGTTGAATGTCAGAATTAAAGTGAGAGGGCTTCTCTCTGAGAAGCTGTGTTTGAACAGAGAACCAGGCAGGGATGGACTCTTCCCCCTCTGTTAGTTGCTTTAAATTTACAAACATTAGCAAACAAAGTAAATGATTCACAAATTCAGGGATATAACTGGTGGGCTAATCAATAAAAGTTAGTCATATTTGTAGATTATATTGTTCTGTATTTGAGAAATCCAAAAACACAACATTTTTAGTGTTGTGGAATATTTTAAGAAAGGTATACATTTTTTCTGGATATAAAATAAATGAAGATAAAACAAAAACTGTAATAATGAACTATGCATACTGCACAAGTTGGTTCATCAATACACATACGTATGGGGGCATGACAACACAACGTATTCAGCTGTATTAATTAAAATGATTCTGTTATGGCAGTTAAGTACATGTAGAAGAAATTGAACAAAAGATAATACAAAAATTAAGAAAGTGGAAGCCTTCACTCGTGGATGTGGATAGTGAAATGTAAGCAATGAAATGCTTTAAGCTGCTTTAGTCTTATTGATATGTCAGGCATATGTTTATCAGATGGAGGATAAGTTGTGAATGACAATTAATAAAGATTTGAAAAAATTCATTGGAGAAGGAAAAAGGCAAAGGTTAAGTGGGATGTTTTTTCTCTCCTTACTACAAGGTAGTTTATGATTACCTGACATGAAGAGGTAATTTAAACCTACACAGTTAAAGTTCATATGCATAACTGATGTAGAAAGTTATAAATCAAAGTGGAAAAAGGATTATATGAAATGGGGGGTTAAAATGATAAAGAGAGAGACTAGGATTTTAGATGCAAGACTTTAAGTAGAACAGTAATAACCATGCATAATATTGTATTTATGAAGTGGCAGAAAACATTGCAATAACTTAACCAGTTCAGAAATGAGGACTGGAAATGTTACTAATAAAAATTTGGAAAGTAGAGGTATAGAAAATAGGTAGGGAGGCAGAATTTTCTGAAGGAAATTCAAAAGGAAGTTAAGGTACTGCAGACAATAATTCCGGGGTAAAGTTAACAAAGTGTGGTGAGGCTAAGCAGGAGTCTGGCCTGCAAGTTATAGAGTGCCCATCCTATCAGGGGATTATAACAGAGTAGAGATAAACAGGAAGGAAGGGGGGTTTAAGTGAAAGATCAGCTTTGGTGTAGGTTTTAGTTAAGTCTAGAACAGAAAATGCTGTTAAAAGGTGGATAATTAGCAGGGCATATCAAATATTGCATACTTACTATAATAAAATGATAAGAGTTTAAAAAAGATTGAGAGAAGAGAATAGAAAGGCAAGGCAAATTACAAAGGAAAAATGGGAAGAAGTTAGTAGGGCTCCCAAGTATGCATCAAAGTTTATAAGGTTAAGGATTTTTTGCATGGGAGTGTTTGAATAGTTATTTTTATACCCTAAGTACACTGCAAAGGATTTTTCCTCAGGTTGATAGCAAATATTGGAAATGTGAAGGGGAAGACTGGAAGCTAGGAACATGTCTTTGGGAATGTAGTAAATTAGTGGGTTTTTAAAAATTCCCTACAGAGTATTTTGACAGAGGTGTAGGGGAATAAATGTTAGAAGCTATGCATTTGATTTTTTGAGCTGGGATATAGGGCCTGATTTGTCTTTACTAAGTTTAAAGCTTTTGATGGCCAAACAAGTAATTGCTAGCAAATGGCTATAAAGGTCTAAACCAAATGTAATGGATTAGTTTGTACTGTAAAGGAGATAAGGCAATTAGAAACTAGCTCTTTAGAAAAGGGACGGAGGCGATTTCATAGAAATAAATGGTATTTGTGGGAACAATACATTCAGAATAATGCTTAGGAGGAAGTGTGCGATTAGAAGAAAGGCAGGAATCGAGTAATTTATGTAATGTTGGAGTAAGTGCAAATTTTTAGAAGGAAAACATGAATAATGTGCAATAGTAATAATGAAAACTGTTATTAAACTGCACACTCTATTAATGTATATGAGTTCATACTGCAACTTAAAATGCAATGTTATAATAAAATGTTTAAAAAAAGAATAATGAAATAAGGGGTTTGAGTACTGAATTTCACTCATATGGGAGGATAGTGGGTTGCTTGATCCCCTGTAAGACATGCTTTTTAAATATTTTACAGGTTGCCTTATTTATTCAAAACTGATATGATTGAATACATGCATTAAAGGTGCTTGTGTAGTTGAGCTATTGGTTACAAGCTTTTTATGGTGAAAAATTATGATATGAGGTCTAATGCTTCAAGAACTCATAGTATAGCCTATGTGACCACATGTCCACTATATACCACATTATGGGAATAGTAGACAGCCCAAACAACACTAATAATTGCAGTGACAATCCATTCAGCATTTGCATTTTAATTTACAGGCCTGTCAATGTAAGAAAGTGATAATATAGAAATGCCAGTCAGGAAATGTGAATGAATCTGCAAGCACATTATAGAGATAAGTAATCATAAGCTATGGGCACTAAACAAGGTAGCATAAGGGGACATTACCGCTAGCCTAGTGCAACACCGCAGAAAATGGAAGATGCAAGACTCTGTACAAGAGTATGTAGGTGTGTACCTAGTAAACCTGAGGTAGTGCTATATAGAACAATAAGCTAATATTACTTACCTATGGAGAGGCGTACATTATAACACTGACAATAGCATGCATTTTATACATTATGTAGGAAATGTGTATTCATGCAGCACTATTACTTGCAGTATGGAAGTTCTGTTTATATACAGATAATTTTGAAAGAGCAGGCATATAAGAAACAGTATTCAACATGTCTGTTTGTCTGTGTCCAGATACTGCTCAGCATAGTATTCAAATATTCAAACAAAGAAAGGACAATTACAGTGTGTGTGTAACCCGATGATTAAGGATACAATGATAGAATCATAGGATCATAGGAAGTTGCTAGGCTATTGGCTCTGAGGCCCTTACAAGCCTAGTCAAGGATTTAGCCCATGAACCAACAAAGTCAGCACCCAATGCCCCTGTCCAGCAGGGACACAGGTGGAATCCCAGGGGAGTATTTTCTGTTCCCCATCCAATTATCCAGGTTGTGCTTAAAAAGAGTTAATGAGGTGGTCTGCTTGATGTAGAGATGGAGTCTATTCCACAGAAGAGGAAGTCTCTGAGACACAAATCTGTCCTGCAACAAGTGCTATTGATGTCACAGACCAGGTTAAGTTTGCACATGTGGGTTACTTGAGTTGAGCTTGACTTGCAGATATGCAGCAGTTCCATCAATGCGGTGTCTGAGATTGATTTGTATACCAGACAGAGGTCACCTCTGAGGAGTTAGTAGGAGACTGAGTAGAGGGACAGGGCTTTTAGCCTATCTGTGTAGGGTAGATCTTTGTAGTTCTGGATTCTCCTGGTGAGGAACCTCTGAGGTCTCTCCAGCTGCTGCATGTGCTTTGTGAGGCACATGCCAAAAGGGGCATTGTACTCAATAATGGGTCTTATAAGGGAAGAATACAGGGATGTTATGGCCTCCTTGTCCCTGGATGAGATACCCTTACTAATGAGATGTGCCATGTAGAAAGCTTTCTGTACAATGGAGGGAATGTGGTGGTCAAATGTCAGTTTGCTATCAACCTGGGTACCCAAGTCCCTCATGACTGATAGCATGCTTAGGACCTTGTTATTAATGTGATAATTTTTCGGGGATGTCACTCTCCCCAAAGGAAATGATGATGATGCATTTTTTAGCATTCAGTTTGAGGCCATGTTTCTGGCACCAGTCATTTCTTTGGATGAGACTCTCTTGGAGAAAGTCCACATCACTAAGGAATTGATGATAGTGCCCAGCTTGCAGTCATCTGCAAACTTGGCCAACCATAGCCCACTGGTTTTGGCCTACACCTCAGAAAAGTATATCTCAAACAACAGAGGCCCCAAGACTGATCCCTGGGGTACACCACTCATTACGGGTCTACTGCTTGAGGTGGCTTCCCCTATTTTGACTACATGGGTTGACAATGTGGAGTATTTGCTGTAATATTAGTTTTGCAGTTATATAGTCATGCAGTTTGACCAGATACATTTTTTTTTTTTTTAGTTACTGCGCCACAAGAATATTTTAAAGCAGAGTGAAGGAGATGATTAACATGACTGACATGGTCCCAAAGTAAAAATGTCAATTAATAAAAGTATTGATGGTAGAAAATTGAAAACATTTTATGACATTATTATAGCGGGGAGCTATGGCAATCAGAATGTAATTACATAATGCAATGCAATGCATCTATATAGAGATGGGTGAAACAATTAGACTGATGATTTGTAGTTTATGGTGCCTTTAATCAGGGAACAAGGACTGTATTAATTGTGTGAGGCTGTTGGAAGAAATATAAACAGATGAAGAATTAGAAGGCATTGTATTGGATGCCAGTTATGCTAAATTTGATTTAATTGTCTATACCAGAAAGGACAGATGTAATAGATATTTAGACATATTTCTTTTTGATGGTCTTTGTAACACTTATCATTAAAATATATGAGACCAGGCTGGTCTGTTAGTTCTGAAGATTCGCAAACTGGTCAAAATATTTGATGCCAGCAGTAGCATGATAGACTGGCAACAAAAAATATTGGAACGTTGTTAGTGCAAGACAGGAACGTATCGCAAGTGATACATAGGAACTGCACTCAGTATGTTCCAGTGATTAACAAGCAGTACATATCTAGATAACAGATGATAGAAAAGAATTTTAAAAATGAAACACAATTTAAAGAGAGGGGAGTAACTGTTGAGATGGGAAACTATTTTCATTGTTATGTTATTTAAGGGTAACATCTCAGGCATTATTCTCTGCAAAGCAATAGCATACTTATAGAATATCTGATAGAAATAACCGCTGTAAGTAAACAACATGATATGATGAGTTTGTTGGTAAAGGGTGAGAAGAGTAGCATTAATATATTTCACAGAATGAGAAAAAGTTAAATTAGAGTAAATATATGTAAGTCATAATAAAAAAGGATTAGTAAAGACATAGGGTTGATGAAGTGTTTTATTGTATCTGTGCAGTAGTGAGAACAGTACTATAATATTCTACAAAGGGAATTCATGCATATGAATATATGAACCTATGCTGTATTTTCAACTGAAATGCCCTGCTATGTGTGTGTGTGTGTGTGTGTGTGTGTGTGTGTGTGTGTGTGTGTGTGTGTGTGCGCATCTGTGATATATGTGTGTGTGTGTGTGTGTGTGTGTGTGTGTGTGTGTGTGTGTGTGTGTGTGTGTGTGTGTGTGTGTGTGTGTGTGTGTGTGTGTGTGTGTGTGTGTGTGTGTGTGTGTGTGTGTGTAAATATGTATTTGTGTATATTTAATATTTTGTGATATTTTAAGATCAATGAACAAGATTCTCTAATAAAAAGGATACCAACAATTAGTCAAGTATAGTCACAGTGAAAGAGACAGAAACAAATACAAATATACCATAGGACTTCATGGACAGCAGAGTTCAAAGAGGAACATTATGTGAAAACATACAAAATATCATCATAACTTGAGATGAAACTCAACTGTAGATCCCACTGCAAGAACACTAGCTGTATGCAAGGACAACACTTACAGCTTGGCGAGAAACAATATGAATATGTAAGGGATGGGGTAACCACAAACAGTCCTATGTGTATTGCAGTATAACTATCCTTTCAAAATAGGGTGTTATTCCTATTAGCAGCATATTATACAGTCAGACAAATCCAGTAGACATTCACAAATTACTCTTTAGTTATTTTCTGCCAGTAAAAGGCAAATTCCTGTGTAATCTGCCTGCATGGACTAAACAACACAAGCTCAGTAGAGTGCATTTGTGGACACCACTGCCATTCAAAGCACTGCGTGTTTTCTACATGCATTTGTGGACACCTCTGCCATTCAATGGACTGCGTGTTTTCTACATGGATTTGTGGACACCACTGCCATTCAATGCACTGCGTGTTTTCTACATGCATTTGTGGACACCACTGCCATTCAATGCACTGCGTGTTTTCTACATGCATTTGTGGACACCACTGCCATTCAATGCACTGCGTGTTTTCTACATGCATTTGTGGACACCACTGCCATCCAATGCATTGCGTGTTTTCTACATGCATTTGTGGACACCACTGCCATTCAATGCACTGCGGGTTTTCTACATGCATTTGTGGACACCACTGCCATCCAATGCACTGCGTGTTTTCTACATGCATTTGTGGACACCACTGCCATTCAATGCACTGCGTGTTTTCTACATGCATTTGTGGACACCACTGCCATTCAATGCACTGCGGGTTTTCTACATGCATTTGTGGACACCACTGCCATCCAATGCACTGCGTGTTTTCTACATAAAGGCACAATGTGCCACTGGATGCCAACATCTCTTAAAGGACTGTTTAGAGAAAGGGATCAAGCATTGCCAGAGTACAAACAAAACCCATAAGACAAACTTAAATGCCAACATTTCTTAATACTTATAAGAAATTGTTGCAAAGCTTCAAATACTGCTAAAACATCCTGCCTCAGAAAAATGCTCTTTTCATCACTACCTCAAACATATTCTGTAAAACAAAACAGGTGAACAAATTGCCAAGAGCACAATCCCTAAATAAACAAACAATATACTTTCTAATGCAAGTCTGCAGCACATAACAGCTATGGATAATCCAGTAGTCTCCTCTCAAACTAACTTAACCACTAACTTATCAGGCAGGTATGCATCATCTCTACTTCTCTCTCTTCCCCCTTTATCATGCATAGACTTGTCAACTGAATCATTCAAAAATACTGCAAGAAGTCTGGTGTATAATCTGGCTTTGTCTAGTTATAAACCTGCTAGAGAAAGTAGTCTACACTGCAGTTCCTTATCACAATAAAAATGAGGCTCATGTGCAGCATGTCTTTTTAAAAGGTTATAATACCTTTACTCCTGTATGTACTGTGGTTAAAGCAATATTATACAATGACCCCCCCATTAATCTTTCAAAACGCGCACGCTGATTGGTCAGCATGCACGTTGTAAATCAGACTTATACTAATAGAAAAAGGTCCAGTCGCCCGGACTTTTTCCATTAGTATAAGTCTTTTTTTACAGCAATGGAGAATGCAAGATCTCCGTTGCTTTTTGGACACTGTCTCGCTATTTTAAAGGAGTTTAACATAGTGAGACAGCTTTAAAAAAGGTAACGGAGATCTTCCTTTCTCTGTTGCTTTTTTTAAAGCTGTCTCGCTATGTTAAGTGGGTTTAACATAGCGAGACACTTTGTAAAAAGCAATGGAGATCTTGCTTTCTCTGTTGCTTCCACCCACAGCTCTGATGTACTGCGTAAGCATACGCATGCGCAGTACATCAGGACTGCTGCAGAATACCAGACAGCTGCTGACAGGCAGCAAGGAGTATACAATGCTATTATTTAAGAAAAGTAAGTATTTTTTTCTTAAATAATATCATTGTATAATAGCAATAACCCACTTCTGGGTGTGGGTAATGCTGGATTTACCCACGGTTGTCTTTGTTTGGCCACTCAGGCTTCGACCTTGTGACCAAACCACACCAACCATGGGTAAATCCAGCAGTACCCACACCCAGGCATGGGTTATTGCTATATTCTGCAATATAGGACAGGGACTACATGTTTATAGAAAAGATAAGGATATCAAAAATAGTGACCATCAGCTCTTGTTTAAACTACCATAAGCAGGTTAAAAATGATCTCACACATTTAAAGGGCATGATCACTCCTTTTTAAGGAGATTATTATACCAGTTTGTACCTCACTGATCTGACTCATTATTTAGTACAATGCCACACTTTGCAGCCTTCAAACAAACCACCTAATATAACCTGAAAAGGTACAAGATTTCCTAACTAGAAACATCATAGGATTTGAAAACAAACCATTCTGACAGGCTTCTGGAACTGTCATTGTATTGTTATTCTTATTTCACCGAGATGTGGCATCTGTCTTTCTTACAAGACAATGTCTGATCTTGTTTTATTTGAATGCCTGTATTTAAAACACTGCTGGGGTACTAATGCCAGATTGAGGAATCTGATATTAAAAATAGATAACAGAAAAAAATTGAGAGATACATTTACTAAGTCTTCCAAAATTACGGAGAAGCCTTCCCCTTAGACTTAGAAGTCATTCATTAACTTTCTTCAAAAATAATCTCTACATGCAGTTTGGGGAATACAAATATAAACAAAGATTACAGTAATCAAGCTTCTTAAATGTCATTAATTAATAGACTTGACAACTGAATCTATGAATGCTTGAATGTCATCTCAACATGGTTTTCATTGGACCTAAAAGCTCCATTTTCATAACCTCAACATATAGGTCCCACTCTATGACACAGGAAACCTATACCATGTATTTAAACTCATTAGAAACACTAACCATCCAACCCAATATTCATGGTTGACTTTAGTTACCCCACTATTAACTGGGAATCCTATATGACACCAAACGTACATGCACAGAGATTCCTAGATTTTGTAAACACAAACTCCCTGAACCAGATAGTCAATACACCAACCAGGGGTGCAAACATACTGGATCTGGTCCTCACTAATAATGGAGACTTCTGCATTCTCCTTACTGTAATACCTTCTCTGGTAAGGTCAGACCACAAGATGGTCTCCTTTGAAGTAAAAATAAAACCTGGAACCTCAGCTAAACCTGGAATATTCAGGAACTGTTCTAAGGCTAACCTCCTGCTATTAAGTGAGAACCTGGCAAAAAGTCAAGTCCCCATAAACCCTGAGAACACTTCTGCCTATATACAGAACTGTTCACAGAAACCCTGTACAAGCATGTTAATAGCTGCATAGAGGCAGCCCTATCCACGAGGAAGAAGTACAGAACTACAGTAACTCAAAAAAAAAACAAGCCACCCTGGTGAAATCACAAAATTAATTGGCTGTATAACAGGAGGAAGAAAATCATGCCAAATATTAGAAGGTACAGTACCCAACAGGATAAAAGCACTGTCATCAAACTAAACAAACAACTCAGAGGACAAATAAAGTCTACCAAAGCCAAATTTGAGGTAAGTTTGGCCTCCCAGATCAAGGACAACCACAAAGCCTTCTTTAGCTATGTCCGCAACCTCAAAGGCAATACACAATTGTGTGCAGAGCTCATCGTAAATGGAGCCGCATATACTGAGGCAGAAGATATAGCAATCCTCCTGGCTGATAAATTCAGCTCCAACTTTACCCCTCTCTCCCCCTTAACCTTCCCTCAGGAAATATAATCAAATATAACTCCTTCTACTATCACTAGGGAGCAGGTCCTTAATGGTCTCTCCAAGACCAAGATCACTGCATGAATGGGCTGGGACAATATCCCAGGATGCCTTCTAAAAAGCATGAAACATGACCTATCAGGGCCTCTGGAATTACTATTTAACTCTAGCTTCCAAACAGGCTTTGTGCCTCATGAATGGAGAAAGGCAACAATCATCCCTCTGTACAAAGGTGGGCTATCTACAGACCATGAAAACTACAGACCCATAAGTCTCACTAGTCTTATATGTAAAGCCATGGAAAGAATTATCATGGAGATGATCAACAAAAATATAGTAAGCCTCCAGACACTGGACCCAACCCAGTTTGGCTTCGTCAAGGGCAAATCATGCCTATTCAACCTGGTGGACTTCTTTGAAAAGGTCACCAAAGCAATGGATGAGGACAAAGTCATTCACACTGCCTAACTTGACCTGGCCAAGGCAGTTGACACAATACCCCAATCAGGTATTGTTGACAAACTTAGGAGGATAAGTACAAACCCGTATGTCACCTGATGGATAGCCAACTGGCTCACAGATAGGACCCAGGAAGTTAGACATGGGGACTCCACCTCTACAAAAAGGCCAGTCACAAGGGGAGTCCCTCAGGAATCAGTACTTGGGCCGCTTCCTTTTGGCATTTACTTCTCAGAAGTCAAGGCCAATGTCAGTGGTCTCTAGCTGACTAAATTTGCAGATGATTGCAAATTAGGAGCTGTCATTGAATCTCACACTGACACACATGTTCTCCAGGAGGGGCTGACACAGACAAACAACTAGTGACAGAGCCATGGACTAAAACTAAATGCCAAGAAATGCATAATAGTATCCTTTGGGAAGTCATCCATCCCTGGTAACTACCATATTGACAACACACCTCTTAAAGCTGACCCAGTAGTCAGGGGCATAGGGACTCACATAGATAGTAATATCACCTTTGATCGTCACATGTCTACAGTGGTGAGGAAATCATTCTATATTGCGCAACTAAGTCCAAGGAAGTCATTGTTCCACTGTACTTGGCATTCATCAGACCTATCATTGAGTACAATGCCCCCTTTGGTATGTACCTAACCAGACATATCCAACAAATGGAACGTCCACAGAGATTCATCACTAAAGGAATGCAGGGTGTAAGTAATATGTCCTATGCAGATCACTTGAAGGCCCGATCCCTGTATTCTGTCTCCTACTTGCTTTTGAGGGGAGATCTATGCCTGGCATACAGGGCATTGTCAGACCCCGGTCTGATGGACCTCTTGCATAGCCACAAAACAAACAGCACCAGAATTACCAGCTCTAAAGACTTAAACCTTGCCTGTGATATAAATAGGACCTGCTGGAGAGATAGGTATGTATCCCAGAGACTACCCCGTCTATGGAACAGGCTCCCCATCCATGTAAAGTTCCTCCCTAACTCAATTCAAATGCAGCTTGCACAATTGGATGGGAAACCAAAAATTCATCCCTGGTATGGCACCTATGTCTCTAATGGACACAGGTAATCTGTAAATGGTTTATCTCCCAGGCCCATGCTTACACTTATCAAGGGTATCAGAACTTGTCAGAGATTTGGGATGCATGGCTGGGCTTAAAAAGGCCATTGTGGTCGTTAGCCTAGTAAACACCTATGAACTTATGAACCTCAAAGTGGCTATGTTGGAAATTTCAGTCCTGGGTCTTTTACTTTTGACCCTTCATAAATAACATCATATTCAATGTACGAACAAACAACCCAACAGCAACCAGGTGTCTTCGCCAAATATCCAAAGAACAAGTATACATAAATACGCTAGGCAAAGACCAGGCTCCAGCTTCTTTAAAAGCAAACTTCTTTAATAGTAAGGAACTCACACAAGCGCTTTCACCATTAGGCTTCTTCAGGTGCATGAATCATCTTAGTAAGCACACCTATTTTATATCCAAAGGTATTCAGCTTAATTGGTTCTTAAAGCCATATTACTTTACATTCATTCCCTTCTAATGCATTACATAAATACATATAAAACTATATAAAGAATATTTCAACTATTTTCTACAAGAATACCAAATTCTAATGCATAACATAATATATATATATATATATATATATATATATATATATATAAATAAATAAAACATTTAAATAAACCTATAAAAAATACTAAAATACTAAAAAACTAAGATATAGACTATCTACGTAATTGCTATTGAGTGAATAGAAAAAATTTAATTTAAATACATGCTTGGGCTATTTAAGACTGCTGGTAGATTCTGCTAAGCGAGAAGCTGACAAGTTAATAGATCTAATTAAAATTAAACATAGATCTATATGTGACAGATATGATCCTGTCCTAACCACAAAACTGTTGGATGATATAACTAACAACATCAACAGCTATGCTCGCAAGTTAGCACAAATTAAGCTAAGGAAATTATTAAGGGATCGCCAAGATTATGCTGCAGGTCATGTCTTTACTTGGCCTCGTGAAATCAAGAATATTGCAGCAAGTATAGATATACAATCGAATATAGAATGTGATTCACAAATTAATGGAAAAAGTTATAACACAGAACTGACATTCAAAAAAGGAGTCGCCATAGATGAACCATTCACAAAGATAGAAGCGGCCAATGCGAATATACAGAAAGTGACATCAATGGGAGCCAAAAGCAAGAATATCGTAGTGACTGCAGAAGTGCATCACAATGCTGAAGAGAACAACAGTAAAAGATGTACTGTAAACCAACAAACTGCTTTTTTGGAATCAGAACTGATATACAATCAAAAGGAAGTGCCATTAAGCTTTCCGCTACCAATAAGAGAGAGGTCGCTGAGCAGAGGGGCAAAGAATCAACAGATGAGAAGGAGAAGTGTTACGCGAGGAAAAATGAAGATACAGGAAGAAGGGGTGAGTCCTTATACGATAAAAAAAGCATTCAACAAAGTAAGAACTTAATAGTTAATTTATCCACACATGTTTTAACAGTGGATGAAGTAAATGTATTACAAAAGGGACTCTCCTTCATACCAGCAATGGATAGTAGCATTACTAGTCTGATTTTGGACTTAAAAATGTTTACAAGGAATTTAATGCTCAAAATGATGTTTGGTAATAATGAATGTCACGAAAATGTGTTTAAGAAACCCAGTTTATTTATACCTAAGCAGCATTCACTGATTAATGCATTTGAACAGTTGTGTATAGGAGAATTTTATAAAACTTACTATGAACAGGAAAAGAAAGAAGCTAAGTGTAAATGGAATAACTTAACAGCAAATGAATACAAAGTGATGTCAGATTTACAACAGTACCCTCATATTGTAATTAGACCAGCAGATAAAGGGGGACAGGTAGTGCTGTTAGATAAAGATGTTTATGAAAAGAAAATGGATGAAATGTTAAAGGACACACAATTCTATGAATGTATTAGTGATGTACAGATGGAGAAAATGATATGTAAAGTCAATAATAAGTTAAAGGAACTGCATAGTTTGGGTCTCATAGATGATAGTCTGTTCAGATATTTTGAGATAACCAATCCCACCATTCCTATAATTCAAGGACAACCACAAATTCATAAAAATAAGGAAAATCCCCCTATGAGACCCATAGTAGTGGGAAGAAATTGGTGTACTGAATCCATATCCATATACTTGGAAAATAAAATAAATCCCCTCTTAAAGACTTCTGCAACCATTTTAAAAGATACAGAACACTTTATTAAGGACCTATACTCCCTATATATACAAGATGTACAGGAGATAGGGAAGTGTTTGTTAGTTACACTGGATGTGACTTCATTATTTACTGTTATTCCAAATGATATAGGGATTAAATATGTCAATAAAATGATGACTGAAGCTGGTGGGTATACTAAAAATGAAATGGAATTAATACAAGCCCTATTATATTTGGTCTTAGAAAATAATATTTTTATGTTTGGAGAAAATATCTACTGGCAAAAAAATTGAGTAGCAATGGGCACCTCACGTGCGAATACATATGCTAATATTGTTATGGTTGTATGGGAAAATGAATATATAATAAAAGGAGCATCCAATAATAACATCATATTTTTCCGTAGATTTGTGGATGACCTTTTTTTCTTTTATGGAGGGGCACTATAGAACAATTAAAAGAGTTTGTATTATATTTAAATAAGACTACACATTTTCTTAATTTTACAGGGGCTTGTTCTAAACAGGAAATAAACTTTCTAGATGTCACAATTTTTAAAGAAAATGAGAACCAAATTTGTACAATAATGTATAGGAAAGAATGTCATGTAAATAAATTATTGAGTAATGATAGCATGCACCCAAAATTTGTCTTTAAAAATGTTGCACAAAATCAATTCTATAGAGCTTCTAGATTAAATGCTAAAAGGGAAGACTTTGAACATCAAATTAATGTTACAAAGAATGAATTAAAGGAAAGGGGATATAGAGAATATAGTATTAATAGACGTGCCAATCGAATAAAAGAACTAAGACATAATAAAGCTAAACCATATTTTTCAGAAACTGTAGAACATATAAATGAAATGAGTAAAAATACCTTTGGGGCTAAGGACCTAAGGTCATGTTTTAATTATTCAAGAAATATCAGAGAATATACCAGTATTATAAATAAATATTGGAATATTCTGACTATAGTTAATACATTTTTGAGTTCAACACCACAATTCATATTTAAAAATAATTTATCCTTGAAAAGAAGACTATGTACTAGTAGAGTAATAAAAGCTGCACAGTTAATTATAGGAACAGTGCCATAGGTTCATAGGTTCATAGGTTCATACTAGGCTATCTGCCCTGGGGCAATTATAAGCCTAGCCCGATTCTGTATGGCTTACGCCACCCCTTGATTTGAGTATACTGTGCCCTTTTTAAGGTTTAGTTTACTGTGCCTCTGTCCAATAGTGACATGGGAGTAATCCCTGGGACAAACCTAAAATCCCCCATCCACCTATCGAGATTCTTCTTGAAGAGATTCAGTGAGGTGCTCTGCCTCACATGAACTGGAATTCTATTCCAGAGCGAAGGGAGCCTCTGGGTTATGAACCTGTCCCTCCAGCAAGTTCTATTTATTTCTGTGCTGAGGTTGAAGTCCCTCGAGCGTGTGGCTTTAAGGGATTTAGATTTACTGAGGTGGAGCATGTCCATTAATTCTGGATTTGACATAGCTTTGTATGTCAGACATAGATCCTCAAGTAGGCGGTATGCAACTGAGTAGAGCTGGAGTTTTTTTAACCGAGCAGCATATGGCATCTGTTTGAGACCCTTGATCCTCTTGGTGAGATACTTTTGGGGTCTAATTGCTGCAGGTGTCGGGTAAGGTACATCCCAAAAGGGGCATTGTATTCTATGATGGGCCTGATGAGGGATGAATAAAGGGGCACGATTACCTCTCTTGATCTAGATGTGAAACCCTTCTTGATGAGGTGGGCTATGTAGAAGGTCTTTCTAACCACTTTGGTAATGTGGTTTTCAAAGGAGAGATTGCTATCAACTTGGGTCCCCAGGTCCCTAATAACTTTCTCTGTACTTAATGGGTTTCCGCCTATGTGGTAATTTGTGGGCACATTGTTTTTGCCAAAGGATATGACTATACATTTTTTGGCATTTAGCTTTAAACCATGGCGCTGGCACCAGTTATCTGTCTCTGTGAGACCTTTTTGAAGGATGTTTGTGTCAGCTGGAGAGTTGATTATGGCGCCCAGTTTGCAGTCGTCTGCGAACTTGGTGTGCCATAGTCCTCCCACGTTTGCCTGTACCTTGGAAAAGTATATACCGAACAAGAGTGGTCCCAGGACAGAACCCTGTGGGATGCCACTTGTGACCGGTTTCGAGTCGGACATGGCTCCAGCAACTCTCATTCGATGGGTTCTGTCTTTGAGCCAGTTTGCGACCCATCTTGTGACATAGGGGTTTATATTTAAGCTGGATAGCTTATCTATGATGCCCAAGTGGGGTATTTGCAAGGTCCAGATAGGCTGTGTGGACTACCTTCCCTTCATCTATGGCTTTGGTGACTGTTTTGAGGAAGTCAACCAGGTTCAAAAGGCAGGATCTGCCCTTGACAAAGCTGAACTGGGTAGGATCTAGTGTCTGTAGGTCCCCAATGTCTTTGTTTATGAGCCCCATGATGATCCTCTCCATAGCCTTTCAGACTAAGCTAGTCAGGCTTATGGGGCGATAGTTTCCAGGGTCCGTAGAGGCTCCACCTTTGTAGAGTGGGACCACTGTTGCTGTACGCCATTCTGTGGGCACATATCCTCTAGTGAGACTGAGATTGTATAGCTGTTTTATTTGAGGGATTAGTTTCTCTTGGAGTTCATGTATTGTGATAGATGCCCCATGAACACTAAAATTGATTTATCTTAACTTATTTATGTCTGAAGCCAGAAAAGATCAGGGAATCGGGTCTACAGATTTGAATATGAACCGACTTTGCTAAGGCATATGACACTACACCCAAACCACAGTTAAGAAAATCTGCTGATTCATCTGCATCCACACCTACACACACACACACACACACACACACACACACACACACACACACACACACACACACACACACATGCACACACACACACACACACACACACACACACACACACACACACACACACACACACACACACACACACACAAAGCAATTTGGTTTCCATTGATGATATATGATAGGCTTCTTATTTTCCTAACTTGCAAGCTATTTAGCACAGACTATTACACACTGCTAGCAAACAAAATAATTATAAAGGCACTTTATTACCCTTTTAAATCTACTGAACCAAGAACTATTTTCTCAATAGACCTTCTTTTAAATGGATACTGCAGAAAGAGATTTCTTTAAAATTGCACTGGCAAGTTACCATTTGTTTCCACAAAAGTTAATAAATGAACAGATTTCTTTATAATTTTTGAATAAAACCTTTACCAATACTTAGCCAAGACATACTATTGTAACTAAACTAGAGACACCAGATAACCTAGCATATAATACACTGAGAAATGTGCATGGTACTGCTCTTTGTATGCTCCTGTAAATATTTTGTTTGCAATGCTTCTACATTTTCCTTCCTGACTGATAACTATTTGTAAGTCATGTGTTCTTCATTATAATTCGGTGTGATAGCATACCATAACTTGTAAGATATTATGTACTCATCGCAGGCTGTGTCTGAAAAGGTTTTTTTTTTCCCAGTTTACTTACCCAGTTCACAAACAAAATAAATAAAAAGATGTTACAGCTCATATCAGAAAGATGAAGATAAAAACACAGCATATGGGTATGTCTTGCCAAGCACACCATATGGACATTATATGACTGTAACTATCAGCATATAGTGTCCTTGACATCATAACACACATTGTACTAAAGAAAGTCTATATAAGGTCCTGGAACATCTACAGGATGTGAAAACTTATTATTACCACATTGGTGATAGCAGAAAATAAGTAAAGATTCTGCCGTGTCAACCATACCCTTGCTGGCCATGAAACACCACATATGCCACATGCTGCTTGACAGCATTTACATGATACAGATAAGGCAAAAAATTCAAGCAAAATACACAAAAGATGAAACTGCCATGCACAGCATGCATAGCAGATGCAGCATTGATATGGCATGTTGCAGTATGCACTGTACATGATGGCTATCATAGAGCTACATGAATGGTGTTTTCATAACGTGATCATTCCATCAGTAAAGGAGTTACCATGTTCACATGAATGGCAAATGGCAAATGCAAAATTTTGGCATCTTACAAACCAGTGATGGCTGTGGCAAAATGTGCACAATTCTGTGTATATATTCAGGCCACATTTCACACTTGAAAAGCAGTAATATCAAAAAAGAAACACAACCACTACTTTCATGAATGTCAGGCAAAAACATGCAGTATATTATGGAAACCACATGAAAACAGTGCCATATATCTGTACAGATTCTCTTTACAAGCTCAAAGTTTCAAAACTTTGAACTGCAAATGGTCGAGACCATAAGATCGAAGTTCTATAACTTTGAACATTTTGAATGGCGATTGCCATACAGCAAGGAACGGGAAATTTACTGTTTTCCTCACTGCAGTGCATTCTCCGAGTTGGTATATTTATTTAGCGGGGAGTGTAACGTAAACAAAAATTGTTTTTATTTTTTTTTGTTACAATTTCAAAGTTTCAAAACATCGATCTTATGTTCTCAACCAATTTCAGTTCGAAGTTTTAAAACTTCAAGCTTGTGAAGTAGATCTATCTTCTGTGCATATGAATATGTGGGAAAACTAGGAAGTCCACATTAATGAGCAGTCTGATGTTTAACAAAAGAATGGTCTTCCTGAAGTAATTACACTGTGTACAAAAAGGAGATGTGATACTCATATGTCACTGACACACTCATATGGGTTAAAGGCAATATGACATGACATCAACCCTGCATGATGAATGCCAGTTAGAAAGGACTGAGGAGTTATACAACAAAAGAGTGTATACTCATTGTGACACATAGTTTGTGTTGAATCTGTAATCACAATATTTCAACATTGTTTATACTCAGGAAGGTTCTGTTATAATCTCTCTGATTTTTCTCTCATTAAATATACTTTTGGAACTTTTATCCCTGGCCTTCAATGAAAATGGGTCTTACATGACTCATTCCTATCTTCTCAGTAACCAAATGCAAATGAATGAATGAATGGATAAATAAATAAACAAACAAATAAATAAATAATAAGATTCTTATCACATAGCACCAATTATGAGGTCTTTTGAACAACTTCCAGTGGAAATTATTGTACTCTACTATAAAAAAAACAACCTGATAATAGGAATATGAAAGAAATATACAGTGAACAGACAGAGGAAATCCTGTGGCAAATGACCAGGACTGAGTGACGGAAACATAACTAGAATGAGGACTAGCAAAACATTAAAAATGTACTTACAACATCTATGGAAGAAGGTGAAATTTCCAAATAATAAAAAAACAGATCAGTTACCCTGAATTAAGATCTTTCTTTCAAGACTTTATTGCTGACCCTTTAAGCTGCTTAGCTACAGGTCTAAACTGTACACAATGGATTAGAAATGCAGGGAATGAAAAAAAAAAAAAAAACAACAAAGACATACTCTGTCTAAACTGTAAGCATCATATATTACTTCTAAAAGGAATACATTTGATGAGATTTTTGGTGAATTAAGTTGATGTAGAATGGAATCATAGGTTCATAGGTAGGTACTAGGCTATTGGCCCAAGGGCCTAAGTAAGCCTAGCCAACAAGGTTCTCTGGCTTATACCACCCAATAAAGTTAATTTCCTGTGCCCCTGTCGAGCAGAGCCACAGAAGTGATCCCTGGGGTGTAGTTCCTATTTCCCATCCACTCATCAAGATTTTTTCTTGAATAGTGCTAATGAAGAACTTTGCTTGACATAGATGGGTAGCTTGTTCCAGAGTCTAGGAAGTCTCTGACACAGGAATCTATCCCTCCAGCATGTCCTGTTTATTGTGGTGACAAGGTTTAGGTCCCTAGAATGTGTAGCTCGGAGGGATTGGGATTTCTTTATGAGTAGCATGTCCAACAGCTCTGAGTTTAACATAGCTTTATATGTTAAGCAGAGATCTTCTTGGAGTAGGCGATATGCTACAGAGTAAAGCTGGAGTTTTTTGAGATGGTCAGTGTAGGGCATCTGTTTGAGGCCAGTAATCCTTTTTGTGAGGTACTTCTGTGGCCTTTCCAGCTGCTGCAGATGTCTTGTGAGGTACATTCCAAAAAGGGGCATTGTACTCTATAATGGATCTAATGAATGCCGAGTAGAGAGGAACAATGACCTCTTTTTTCCTGGATGAGAACCCTTTTGTGATGAGGTGTGCCACATAGAAGGATTTCCTGACTACTGTGGTGATGTGATTATCAAAGGAGAGACTACTGTTCACCTGGGTCCCAAGGTCTCTTATCACACACTTGGCGTTAAGTAGACTGCCATTTATGTGGTAGTTCATGGGTACAGAGTTTTTACCAAAGGGGATGACAATGCACTTTTTGGCACTGAGCTTGAGGCCATGCCTCTGACACTAGGCATCTGTCTCAGTGAGGCCCTTCTGTAGGATGTCCAAATCATTTGGGGACTTGACTATGGCTCCTAGTTTGCAGTCATCTGAGAACTTCATTAGCCAGAGGCCTTCTGTGTTAGCCTGTGCTTCAGAGAAGTAGATACCAAACAGGATAGGTCCCAGGACTGAACCCTGTGGTACTCCATTTGTCACTGGTATGAAGTTAGATTTGGAGTCTACAACTTTTACAGTGTGTGTTCTGTTAGTGAGCCAGTTGGCAACCCATCTTGTGATGTAGGGATTTATACCTAGTTTAGTGAGTTTAGCTATAATTCCAGAATGGGGGATGGTGTTGAATGCCTTGGCAAGGTCAAGATAGGCTGTGTGAACCACCTTACCCACATCGACGGCTTTGCTGACTGCCTCAAAGAAGTCCATCAGGTTCAGAAGGCATGATCTGCATTTCACAAACCCAAACTGGGTGGGGTCCGGAGTTTGGAGGTTACCAATCTCTTTGTTTATGAGTTCCATGATGATACGTTCCATGGCCTTGCAGACCAGGCTTGTCAGACTAATAGGGCAATAGCTCCCAGGATCGGTGGTGGCTTCCCCTTTGTGGACTGGGATAACTGTTGGTGTGTGCCATTCAGTGGGCACAAAGCCTGATGTGAGACTATGACTGAACATGGTGCTTAGGTGGGGAATCAGTTCATTTTGAAGTTTGTGTAAAATGCAGCCTGGGATGTTGTCCGGTCCCATGGATGCTGTGTTTTTGGTTTTAGAGAGTGCAGCTTTTATCTGCATAGATTTGATCACAGGGACTCTGCATTCTTCCTGTATAGATATGGGCCCTTTATGGGGTGAGAGGGGGGTAAAGTTAGCACTGAACCTATCTGCCAGGATGTTGGCAATATCAGTTGGTTCTGTAATTTTCATGCCATTGTGCTGTAACTTAGAGCAGATCTGGGTGTTGCCATTGAGATTCTTGACATAGCTATAGAATGCTTTGTGGTTACCCTTAGAATCAGAGGTGATTTTGGTTTCTTAGCTAACTTTGGAGGATCTTAGAAGGGATCTCAGCTTCTTACTGAGGCTGACTAGGGAGCTCCTCCACTCATGGGATTTTACTCTCTTTTGCAACAGTTTCTTCCTTCAGTTTTAGAGTTTGTTTATGGTTGGGGCCACCAGATTGGCTTCCTTTTTTTTGGAGGATAGCTTCTTGGTTCTGTTTGGGATAGCACAATCTGTGCACTCATGTAAGTGTTTATAGAGTGCATTTGTGTAGGATTCAGCATTCTTAACTGTATTGTCCATCTGCATGCGTGTCATGAAGTTTGCCACTTCTATCTTAAGAGGCATGAAGCTGGCTTTGGAGAAATTTTTTACTGTGGTTTCCTTAATGGTGGGTGGGGGTGGGATGCGGATATCTAGGGTGATTAGCTTATGGTCGGATCTGACCAACGAGGAGTTGACTTCAGGTGTGGAACACTGATCACTCATGTTGGTAATGACTAGGTGTAGGATATTGTTGCCCCTGGTGGGGGTGTGGAAAAGTTGATCCAGGACATTGGAATTTATGAATTCCAGAAAGCGGTTAGCAAAGGAGTTGGTACATGAGCAGTTTTCCCAGTTAATGGTGGGGTAGTTGAAATTGCCCATTATTAGGATGTTTGGTTGAACTCTAATATTTTCCAGTATATCAAGAAAAGAGGAGTGGGAATCCTGGGGCATGGTGAGGGATCTGTAGCAAGCTACAATTTGGATTGCAGTTTTGCCCAGAGTTAGTTGCACTTGGATAACCTTGGATGCACTATGCTGTGCAACTAGCCTGGAGGTGTGTATATCCTTAATGAATATGGACACACCTCTGCCTTTGGTGTTCTTGTCCAGGTTAGATGGCCGAAAAGTGTGGTATGAGTTATAGCCTGGTTATGCAGGGGTGCTCTCTAGAGCCTTGAACCAGGTCTCAGTCACTGCACAGATATCGATGTTCTCCATTTTAAGGAGTGCCTCGAGTGAGTGCATTTTGAGTTTTAGACTTCTAGCATTTAGTAGCATTACCGACAGTTTTTGCTTGCCTGTTCCTGTTACGGTGGTGAATTTGAATCTTGCCTAAAAAAGGTACCATAGGAACGGCAAGAACCTTAGCCAGTATCTGGAATCCCAGGGGTGACAGGTGCAGGCCATCTCTGACAAAGCATCATGGTCTGTTGACCATGTCGTAGCAGGCAGACAGATACTGGATCTACTTAGAATGACACCAGAAGCTTAGCCAATTGCTGAAGTCATTCATTTTGTCCTTGTATTGTGGTATCGTTCTGGGCGATGACAGGATGCTACTCAGGGCTAGGGTCCTACCTGCATGGGCTACAAGATTGGAGTGCTCTTCCATGTCTCTTTTCATGTAGTCCAGGGATGTACATCTCAGCTTGTTCACACCAACATGGGCAATGACGAAGTCATATTTGTACTTGTTGTGGAGTGACCTGAGTTTGTGGGTTATGTGGCAGATCCTGGCACCCGACAGGCAGCTGACAGTAACTTTCTCCTTGTTTAGCCTTGTGAGTGGGACATCAGTGTGCCTGACTATAGAGTTACCTATGACTAGTGTGTTGGGTACATTGCCTTATGAGCTGTGGTTTATTGGCACATTGATTCTGTGGCCTATGTGTCATTTGGGTTGTGTTGGGGGTGGAGGTTGCTTGCATTTCTGCATACGTCTTGTTTATCTTGCAAACCCATTTTTCCAGTAGAAGGGGATGTTACTGTGTGCACATCCTGAGAAAGCATCAATAAATATGTCCAGACAAACACAGTGGCCTCCAGGAAACAGTATTGTAGAACTAGGAGTGAAAGAATCCAAAGACAGCAAGGAATGCCAATAAATGAGACAGCAGTAAATCAGTCTAGTGAATCCACATTCAGAAATCCCTGTCAATAAAAAGATTACAGACATGATAAAGTGACAGTCAGATGAATCAAGAAGAAACTGGATGACAGAAATGCAGGAAGAAACAGCCAGGAAATATGTCAAATAGCCCCAGCCATGACAGACTTTGTACAGCATCATGAGAACAAAGAGATTCTAAGGAAGTAGAATTACAGTGGATCATGGAGGGCAAAGGAAAGGAGTGAGAGGCATGAATGTAGGGATGTAATCAGCAATGCAGGGTGAGTAGTATTGCTAGCACTGAATTCATCCTCAGGTCTTAGTGAGTACCTTTATGTGGTGGTCCCTGTTTTCCCAAAATCTCACCAAGACATCACTAATATATAGACTGTGTCTTACATAACAAATATCATGGAGAGAGGTAGGTTAAAAATAAAAAAACACAGCTGGGTGTGCAGGTCCCAGGATAAAAAAGTGCCTAATTTTGGTGTATGCAGTGGTGTTAAGGCAGGAAAAAAAGCCAGGATAGAATCCTCAGGACAAGGAAACATTCCTATAACAGGGTTAGGCCAGGCTCAGGGGAAGATGCCTCCCCCCCAATGGTAGAGGGTCTATATTTGCTAGTCCAAGTGTCAAAAGAGTGAATGCTCTTTCATCGACTACTTATATTTGAAAACACAGAAAGTTGAGCATACAAAACAGTGATTTTTTTCCCAAGGAAAAAAAATCACTGCTAATTAAACAAAAAACAAAAAACAAAACCAAAAATCCACAAACAAAATAAAGTGGGGGCTCCGCCTCCCACACCCCACACCCCCCTACTTAAATATATCAACTCCGAGATCACACTACAGTGGAGGAAATGGCAAAATCCCAACTATGGCCCAGCAATTTTTTTCCCTGGGGAAAAAAATTGCTGTTCTGGCTAGTTGACATTGTGTGTTTTCGCATATTAGCAGTCGATAAAAGAGCATTCACTCTTTTGACACTTTGATTAGCTAATATAGAACCATGGTAGAAGGAAGAAGTAGTCTTTAAAACCCACAAAAAACTGAAAAGCTAAAAAAGAGCCATAAAGATGATAAAATTGACTGATGAGGGTAAGGAATAAATTATTTATTGTTACTGTTTGCAAAAAGCCCAGAATTCCCAAATAGAGGGTGTTTAGAATAATTAAGTAAGAAATTAGAGGAATGAAAAATACTTGCCCAAGAAAAACTGCCAAAATCCTAAATTAAAAATAATATGTTCATTAATCTGCCTTTGCCATTCCATCTGTGAATAATCTAGCCTATTGTATTTTAGGTTAGATTCCATTTGTTTAAGGTATAATAAAACAATATTTTTTATTAGAGTAGTTCTGAAATTATTCTCAGTGTTTTGTTTAAATCTTGGAAAACAACTAATTTAGATGTGAATTTAGAAATGGGAACAATTAGTATATAGACAAAGGGGCTATGAACATTCAAAATTGTCTTAGGAGTTAATTAACAGATGGTGGCCAATATTTCTATTTCTATTTTACTGGACGAATGTTAAAGCTGTTTAGTGTTCTCTTTTATTTTCTTTATATCTCTATGTGACATGATGATGTTATATAACAAGTTTCTGTTCTAATAGTAAAGAAGATGGTTCACTGTTTGTGTTTTTAGTATTGGGATGTTGAATTGAAATAAAGTGTTGCTGATGCTAAAAAAATGTATATTCATTAGTACAACAGATCCATGAAAAACTTTTCATAGATGAAGAAACTTTTGGCCTCCTGGAAGAAAAGCCACAATGGAAGTGTAAAAATGTAAAGAGCAAACCAGGAGGTTTTTGAATGGTATATAAAATAAGCGGGTCTATATTACTTCATTGAAACCCAATTTCAGTGAACGGCTGTTCATCAAACATTCAAATCAGCAAACATTTTTCCCAGAGAAGTGAGTTAGTTGGCCAACATATGGAAATTTGCCCTTTTCCCCACTGTAGTGCGATCTTGGAGTTTGTATATATAAGTAATGGGGTGTGGGGGTGCAACCCCCCCCCCACATTGGGGTTGCCCTCCCCACTTTAGTGGGTTTGATAAAATGCAGGGTGTGTGTCACTTGGTATGTTGGGCAACTAACTCACTTTCCTGGGGAATACATTCGCTGATGTGAACATGGGGATACTGGATGTATTACCTTTACCATTAACCTAATATGAAAAGTAAGAATGTGGAATGTGTGTTTGACAGAAGGAAAGCATGTGTCCAGCACTGTGTTACCTTTACCATTAACCTAATGTGAAAAGTAAGAATGTGGAATGTGTGTTTGACAGAAGGAAAGCATGTGCCCAGCACTGTTTTTATACCGGTTACTTATATGTTTGCTAATTTTTAGTTACTGGGACTGGGTGAGTTAGCATGTTAACCAAAAATAGGGTTTTGTGTGTGTGTGTGTGTGTGTGTGTGTGTGTGTGTGTGTGTGTGTGTGTGTGTGTGTGTGTGTGTGTGTGTGTGTGTGTGTGTGTGTGTATGTGTCTGTGTTTGTGAATGTCTGCATGAATCCATGCGCATGTGTGTATGTGTGTTGTAAGGAAAAGTTTTATACTGATATAGTGTAGTGTAGAATTACATAGCCGTTCACTTTAACTGTGCAGCAATTGTGCTTCTGATTGCTCTAACGTGGTGTTATGGATCATTTAACCAAAAACATTTTGTTAGTGAGGGGCCCATATATCCTGGTGGACAGCTGTTTAGTGTTGCTTATAATGAGATCATAATTGGTTTTGTTAAGTTCTGCAATTTAGATCAGTTTTAGTTGATGGTGATGCTTACAATCTCCTACATGAACAATATTTATGTGGTGTGTTGGTAGCTTTAGGGCTACTTAGAGCGATGGCACATTGTCATATGTTTCTGTTACATACTTTTGTGGGACACTGTCTCAGGATATCAAAACACAGCTTACTGAATGTAGCTGACTGACTGCTGATGTAACCAAAAAGATATAGAAGCTTTCAGGTGCAAGTATTTTTTCAGGTAGGGGCAATCTCTCATACAACTAACTCCTTTCTCTGGACATGACACCCTACCATATAAATAATTAAATTTTCAGGCTGCACACAACTAGAAAAAAAATAATTATTTCATTTTAGTAAAATGAGGATGATATGTAAAGACCTCAGCAAAATCAGAATTCAAGGTACTTTTTAACCTCCTTTGTATTTCCAAAGTCATTTTTTTGATTTATGCCAGCATCCCTGTATGTGGTAGAGTAAACTGTACTTTTATTTTTACTTAATAATCTGTAAACCGGGGGAATGGTCAGATACCCAGAATCCTTTTCAACCAAAACTCAAGCAAAAGACAACAATTATACAACAAAAATATTGCTGGCTACTGAACAAAATGCATGAATAAATGACAATTCAGAACAAAGCTACAATAGAATCACTGCACCTTTTATTTAATTATTTATGGCTGGAGGGATGTATAGGCTGGCATTATAGAGTACAATCTGTATGGCAGAATGTGGAAGTCAATGAATTGTGAGAAAAGATGTTCATCCCTTTGCTTTCTTGAGGGATGCTAATCAACATATAGGCCTTTATGAACTCTGAAAGTATTTGTAGCAAGGTATCCCTGTTCACAGCTTTTCAACTTTTCAGAGCATGCCAGTGAACATCATAATCAAGAGCTTTCTAAACAATCCTGTTTTGGTTTGTGATTTACTGTGAAGTTGCCTGGCAAGAGAAGTTTTATTTGAATTTCTATTTTATTTTTTACCACTGTTTTCACTGTTTATAGGAAGGAAGGGATAGACAAGATTTACTTTGATCTATATTTTCTTGTTTTGTTTTACCTTTAATTTTCACTGTTTGTTATTAGAAAGGGATAGGTTTTAGATAGGTAAACCCATAGATTACCTAATCAGTCCAGTCTTGGTTTGTGATTTATTGATAATTACTGTTAAAAAGAGGTGCGACTGCGAGCTATAGTGAGCAGATGTTACTACACTCATTCGCATGTGACATAAAAAAAATTCCAGCTTTTGTCTGACTATCAGAACTTGTCTGGTCAGACCAACAACTTTACTGTACTTACTTTAGTATTTAGTTGTGTATTGTTGATTTTTCTCACAGAAGTTGATTTAAGTTATTTTTGAATTCTGTGGTAACTGATTTTGATTATTCTTTTCTTACATAATTTTTTATTCATTTAAAGCTGAATATGTACTCCTTAAATGCATATGCCATTAGTGATTTGCTAAAGCACAAATATCTTGTACAGTATAAGAAATGCTATATATATTTAAAAGTGACACCTGATAACATTGGTGATCCGTGTTTGTCATGTCAAATGTTGTATGATTTGCTTACCATTTTTATTAGTAAATCTAAACTTACGGATGAAGATTGCACTTCTGCAATTAGCACGTCTTGGAGAACTGTAGTTACATATGTTAATGACGGGACTGGCAAGATAAATAATGTTAGACAAAAGAGCAAATAGAACACATTTGGGAAAGGATGTGTCTATTTTTCATGAAGATCACTAAACCCCTGTGAAACAAGATGATGCCCCTGACAACTTTGGAATTCTGGATACAAGTATTCAGCAATCCGAGGATTCAGAGTGTTTGGAAAGAAATGAAAAAAGAAAGGAGGACATTCACAGTAAATGAGAAGGAAAAAAACAAACTTTGCAAAGTAAAGAGAATAATTACTAAAAATGGCACTGCTTTGTTATGTAGCACACACATTACAGGGAATGATAACATTTTTCTACCAGAAAGGTGGAGGAAATAGAGGAAATCAAAACCGAATGTGGATGGATTGCAGAATATTACTGTAAGAAAATGAGGAGAAAGATGTTGACAACATGGCTCAAGCTGTGGATGTACAAAGCCAACTGAATGAGAACTGTATGCTTGCAAATATAAAACACAGTGAACGCAGTGGGATTAATAAGACTACTGGCGATGAAGATCATTCCTTTGTAACAACTGATAGAGCAGATATTTCTGAATTAGAAATTGAAGATTCGACAGATCTGGTCAGAAAAGATATTCTTGCAATTGGATATTCAATTTTTAGAGGAACTGATATACATTTGCAGAAAACATTGAACATTGAATAGTGTTATTCTTGCCAGGAGCAAAAATAGGGGATGTGAGACTAGCCTTAGAATGCCTTAATGTAAGGAAGTATGGATCTGTTTTTATTCATGTCAGTACAAATGATCTAATCCCCAAGGACTCTCTGACTGTTAGTATGGGACATACGGTCCTCTTAGATAGTATATCTTGTACTGGTGTTAGGACATATTTTTCACAAATTACATATAGAGAGTCAGGTCACCATGAATGAAAAGATTTTTTTCTTTAAATACCTACATGAAAAAATGGCCCAGTTTAAAAAACGGAAATGTGCAGAGCATCCAAGCCTAATTTTAGGCACACGTGTTCCGACAGGATGGCATGCACTTGCTCAGATGAGGGAAATGAATTTTGGCAATAGATATTTTGCAATATTTGACAAAAACAAGGCAGAAATTTTGCCAGGTCAAAAATTTAACAGTTCACAGATCGCAACATCTGATAAATCTCTAATGGTTGTTAATGCTAGGAGCATTAATAATAAAGTTTTAGTATTCGAAAATTTGCTATGTTCTCACAACATTTATGTTGTTATTGTTGATGAAACATGGTTAAAGAAAAATAACTGGAAACCAGTTCTGTCAGTGTGTAAATGTTTTTACTGTAACAGACATTGTAATAAAAAATCAGGTGGAGGTGTTATGATAGGGATTAAAGATAGTTATGACATTTTCAATGATAACACCAATACGATAAATTGCCCAACTGTGACAAAAAAGACAATCCTGAAACATATAACAATTGTTGGAGTGTATAGACCACCAAAGTCAAGTGTTGATATCCTACAGGAATTCATACATTTCTTACATGAAATACAAGAGGGAAGAATAATAGTGGCTGGAGACTTAAATTTACCAGAAACAGACTGAAACAATATTGATTCAACAACATTAGTAAGGAAATTATTCAAATTATATGTTCATGAGCAGCAATTGCTTCAGATCGTAAAAAAGCTACCAGGGAAAGGAACATACTATAGATTGTTAGTCTTCCTAAAGAAATTACTGCTATTGCATGTCAGGCTTTAGCATTGTTGATGTGCAGTGATCATGAAATTATAAAGATTAATTTGTTGCTAAATAATTCTGCCAAATTCAAATCTAAACCAGTGCACAAAAGACTAATTACAGATTATATGCAAGTAAAACAGTCACTATGTAAAACTAACTGGAATGTTGTATTCAGTGGAAAACTGCAGATGGAATGTGAACAGTTTTGTTGAATGTTTTGAAAGAGAAATTGAGTGCAAAAATCAAAAAATGTTTAACTTCAGGATCTAGGCATACAATGCTGGGGAATATATATCCTTGAGAACAAGATACTTAATTAAGGTGAGAGACAAAAATATAAGAAATAGAAAAGCGTTTGAATTACATCTTTAAAAACTGAAACCCATATGCTGGACAAACAAGTTAAGCATAGTGTGAGACAAATCAAGAAAAATTTGAAGAAAAATTTTATAAAGATATTGAGCAGAATAGGAAACCATTTTATATATACATAAGGTGTGGAAGGAGTACAGATTGATAACATATGTGTAGATTCTAAAATTTATTCTCAAACACAACAGATTATAGATATATTTACAAAATGTTCTGCAAAACAGTTTGGCACTACAAAGGGGTTGATAAGTTGTTCTACTGATATCCAGGTAACCTCATATACCAGAAACAAAATAGATTATTTTGAAAAAGAATAATGCAACATTGATCCAAACAAAGCACTGGGACGAAATGGAATAAGTAATAATGACCTGAGAATACTTTAGAAAGAACTTATAGTAGCATTATATCTATTATTTACTAGGTTATATAAATATGGGGAGATTCCTGAAGATTGGAGACATGTACTTATTAAACCTGTCTTTAAAGGAAAGGGGAGTAGGACAAACACATTGCCATATAGACATTTACTCTATTTTCATGTTGTGGAAAAATAATGGAGGAGATAATACTGAATAAGTTATTGTCAGAACTGGATAGGTTGGGTCTATAAACCATATATCAGCATGCATATGTTGAAAATAGATCTATTACCACCTGTAACACAATGTTTTATAACAATCTAATAACAGCTATGAATGAACATTTTACTGTGATGTAATTTATATAGATTTAACTTCAGCAATTGACAGGGTCATACACAAAACACTGATCAATAAATTAGAACAACTAGGTATTGATTTACTCTTGATAAGATGGATAGCTGCATGGCTTACAGATAGGACATGGCAAGTATCATACAGCAATTGGACAGATGAAAATCATGGTTACAGTCAGGTTGTCCCACATGGCTCTGTCCTAGGCCCTTACTTGTTTAGATTGTATCTTTTAGACCTAACTTTTTCATCTGAAATGTTCTGCAGTCTATATGCAGATGACCTGAAATTGGGTAAACTGATTACATGTGTTACAGATAAGGCATGTCTGCAAAATATCTTGACTAAATTACTATTTGGTCACAGGATAATAATATGCTGATAAATATATCAAAAACTAACCATATGAGATTTGGGAGACATGAAGTGATAGGTGAATATTTAGTACAGTGTGCAGTAATTGAAACTGTAGATTCATTTAAGGAATGTGTATTTGGTTAGATCCAGCTTTGAGTTCTTCTGATCATATCAACCAATTTGTTAATGATACTTATAGGAAATCAGAAACAATGAAGTAATTGTTTGTTAATTACATTAGACCCAATCTTGAGTATGGAATAAGAATATGGAAACCTTATAAGAAAACAAGCATGAATAAACTGGAAACAGTGCAGTGGAGATATACCAAGAGCATCCATGGATATGAAAAAATAAGTTATTATGGAAGGCTAAAATATCTGAACTTGTACAGTGTCTCTTATAGATATTTAAGAGGAGATATTCAGGTATATAGGGCATTTAGAGACACCTATCTCTGGGAATGTTTGGGGTTATCAAAAAGTAATAGAGAATCAACAGACAACCTATGTAGAAGATTCTATAGGAATTAGAAGTGTACTAATTGGTTCTCTGGGAGAGCAACTGATGCATGGAACAGACTACCAAATTAAATTAGAGCAAGCAATAGTTTAGATATTTTAAGAAAAGCCTAGGCACTTATTATAGGAACAACTGTTTTCCTGTATTGGCAGGCTAGAAGGGTATTAATGCCTGTGCTTGAAATATTTGTATGTATTTGTATGTACGAGGGGGACAGTTGCATGTCTGTACCCAACTGTGCCTGATACTCATGCTGGTTGTCAGACAAAACTGCATAACAAATTAATGTTCATTTTAGTGAACATGAATGAACCTGTCCATGGTTTTTGCTAAGGGCTCATACATAGAATTAAGAAGCCCCTCAGTAGGTTCATTGGTTGAAGCGTGGTAGTAGTTTTCCTAAGGGGAAAGATGGCTGTTTGTATTTACTATCAGAACTCAAGGTAAGTGATTTGTCTGGCCTGGTAACAATTGTACTACCAAGCTAAGACAGGTTATGAATATATTTGAGAGGGAAAGTGGACAATTGTTAAGTGGGATAAATTAATCTTCCCACAGAACATGGTGGATTAGGATTACCTGATTTGAATGAATACTTTATAGAGATGCACTGAAGGCTGCTACATGTAACACAAGCAAAATATTATAAATGAATGTGGAAAGGGATGATATTAGAGGAAGTTTGAGGAAATAAGGAGAGAGTAGAATTTTGAATGCAGATCCTTAAGGAGAATAACAATAACCATACAGAATGTTATAAAGTCACACAAAGTATTCTAAGAACAAAGCTAACATGGTAATGGAGAAAGGAGATTGTTATCAATAGGAATGACTACAAGTGGGGGTATAGAAAATAAGCAGGAGGGTGGTATTATTTACTAGAAAAAATGGCAAACAATCCAAGGTACTGGGAAAAAATAACTAGAGATGGAAAGAAGTTTGGACTGCAGGTTAGAGACTACCTTCCCTGCTGGGGATTGATATCAGGGTATA
The DNA here is from genome assembly GCF_019279795.1 of Protopterus annectens. Lineage (NCBI taxonomy): Eukaryota > Metazoa > Chordata > Ceratodontiformes > Protopteridae > Protopterus > Protopterus annectens. The sequence goes on along the minus strand of NC_056732.1, from coordinate 788,890,393 downwards.
GGCAAAGAGAAGTGATAGGAGAGCTATGTGAAAGACCAGCTGTGGTAGAGTTTTCAGTTGAGTTTAGATGAGAAGCCTTTGTTAAAAAAGGATAATTGTTAAGGCACATAAAATATTCCTGATAAATATAAACATCAACTACAAGAAGTTAGAAAAGACTGGGAAGAGAGACTGGAAAGGGAATTTACAAAGGAATAACGAGACACCATATGCATGGCTCCCAGTTCTGCAGCAAAGTCCAAAAGGTTTTGATTTTTGCTTGGATATATTTGCATAACTATGTTTATATTCCAAGAAGATTTCTGAGAATTTTCCCCAGATAGACAGCAAATGATGGCGGTGTAATGGAAAAGTGAAAGGTAACAGGGCAAATGTTTTGTTTTCTGAGTGTAACAAGTTGGCCAATTTTAAAAATTCCCTACAGGGTAATCTTTCAGAAACATTGGGGAAGCTAATAGCTGTAACTAAAAAAACTTTTTTTTTTCAGCTAGCACACAGGATCTGAATTATCTAGACATAGCAAGGCCTTATTAAGTCGAATGCCGCTGGCTGCCACAGAAGGAATTACTAGAAAATGGACATCAAAATCTAAACTAACTTTAATTAAAGAACTGAATATTGTAAAAGAGACAAAAAAGTGGAATTTGGATCTTTAGAAAAGGGAAGGAGCAAATTACAGAGAAAGAAATGCAATTTGTGGGAACAATAACAGAATAATGTTCAGGAGAGAGAAAGTGGTTAAAGGAAGGCAGGAATCAAGCAATTTATGTAATATTATATTGAATAATAATTGTCAATAAAAAGAAAACATAAAAACATATATATAATGTGTAGTGCATATATATATATGAAAAATTCTAGTATTGTTTGCTTTGAATTAATGTGTGAGCATGCCTATGTTTTAAGTAATAATTTAATAAAGCTGTTTATAAAAGACAGAGTGATGATCATATCACTGAAGACAAAATAACTTTGACAAAAAACATAAGTGGGAATTAAAAACACGCTTTTTGAAAGCATTTTATAAGAGGAGCAAAGCTATTCAATGACCCTTGTGCAGAGCAGATCACCCTGCAACTCTCTTTAAATGTAACAAAATTAGAGGTTGCTGCATCTCAAGAGGAGATGCACCACCTTTGAGGAAATGCTTTTTCACTACTTTTTTTGTGTGCAACTAGTCTTCGTTGAAGTTGTTTGTGATCAAACATATTGCTCCCTCTTCAAGATGTGCTGTCTAAAAATACTTGACATAGCCTGTATTAAGAAAGAAGATGATAAATGTCCACTTGTTTCAAATTTCCTAGATAATAATTTTACTCAATAGGCAGCCTGTTACTCTGGTATGTAACCACTGCATGAACTCCATGTGTCATCCCATAATAAGCTCCCTAGCTAGTAGAGAAGTGAGCTCCCTGACCCTGACCTTCCTGTTCTGTAAACAGTTGTTATCATTTCCCAAAAACAGTTCTTAGAATGTCTAGCATTTCACATATACAGAACAGAGGTAGGATAACAAATCAACAGACCCTGAGAACTATCGCCCCATTAGCCTGATGAGTCTGATATGCAAAGCTATGGAACGCATCATCATGGACCTAATAAACAAGGATATAGGGAATCTTCAAACTCTGGATCCCACACAGTTAACTTAAAATTGCAATTATTTAATCATTTTAGTGTTAATTTTGGTTTGCCTGTTACAGTTTGTTTAAAGGAATTTTTGCTAGCTGTTCTTACTATATTGGAGCTTTTTTCCAGTTGTGTGGAAGCTAGTCAAAAGGCTATGAAGCACTAACAATCTGTCTCCTGTAGTCTATGGTTTGATTCTATTTGCCTTCTCTGTGATTAAAGGCAAGTCACTTAAGCAGGCAGTGCTCTGAGGCTGAGTTTGAAAAAGATGTCTGTGGGTCAGTACTGTAGCCTGGATAGCAAATATGAATAAATAAGTAATTACAAACATCTGTATAATGCTTTAACTAATTGCTTGCCATGTTACTGAGGTAACTCATTGTTTTCTTAAACATAACCACACCCTTTAAACACAGCAATACCCTTCATGTCACAGAGTAGATTTACATCAAGACATAAGGTATCAAGCCCACCTTACTGCACATGTTTCCATCAACATTTTTATATTGGGGAAAGTCTCCCACATCCCACATGCAGGTTGTTTCACCTATTGTCCTCCTTAAACCTTTTGGAACTAACTCCAAGATTGCAAATCTTTGGATAAGTTGTGGTAACTATTAAATATTAAATACCCATAAAATTATAAAATAATAAAGACAAAGGGAAGAATCTGATCTGAAGAGAATTGTTACTTCAGGAATTACACAAGAACAACTACATTTTTAGAAAGAATAAAACTTCTTTCAGCAGACTTTCTTAATGGGGCAAACTCCAACTTAATACATATTCATTAAAGTATTCATTAAGTATTAAAGAAATACTTTAAATCTCACTGGCATTGCCCTTGCTCAAATCCTGACTGACCCCAGCATCTAACTTCCATTATAGTTCTCCTTAGCCTGTTGCTATACATCCATTCTTTACCACTATCTCTCTCATTATTCCTCCTCCTCCTTTGCAGCTTACCTGGTATCCTCTTGGATATTACTATTCCTATAATGCCACTTTCTCATTTACAGTACATATATTACTGCAAACTGTTATCTCACCTTCTATTGAACCCTTGTATTTGCTTCCTTCTGTAGAAGTCTAGGCATTAAATCTGTTTTGCTCTGGCACAAAATGTTGATTATATCTGTAAATATTGTAAATAATGTATTAGGCTCGATGTTTGTTTTACTTTTTTTTTTTCATTCCAATTCCTGCTTCTCTAAAGAGTATGGGATTGGGGATCCTCGTGACATTTCTTTCTGTTTATTTTATGTTCAAATTGATACTGTTCTGTAAATTGTTTACTTTTACATTAGTTCTGTAGTTACTTACATGCCAGTCTCTTACTGTGCTGTTTTATGTACTAGTATATAGTGGAGCTTTTCTCCTCGGGCCTCTGCTGAAAATAGACATGTATCCAGCCAGACTAGCCCAGTCAACAAATGTAAAATAAAATAAAATAAAATAAATAAATATTCATTGCTTCTCGCAAAGAAAATCATTATATATTGTGATAAAAAATAACTGTGCAAAGTCAATGATAATCCTTACTAGGGAGGACATGTTCAGTCACATTTAAATGATGTTTGATTAATCAGTTTCTTAGGTACTGTATTAATAAATAATATTAAAAAAAAGATATGCCTGTTATCGGTAGTAATATTAACAATATGATAATGTTTTAAGTTTCAGAGTCTGGTTTTTGGACAGCTTCTATCTGGTAGGAAAATATCTTCTCAGTGGCTTAATTGCACCACTATATTGTGATCCCTGAACCAGAGATGAGTCTATTTTTATTGTCAGGTGGTGGATAATGTACTGATTTCATGGGCTGAGGTCTCTGGAATAAGGTTCACAGTCTGAAGACTTTGAAACTCTGATGGACCTTCTTTCAGCTGGAGGGACCTCAGGAACAGCATTTTTGTCTTCTATTCTTTGTGTCAGAATGTCTTTATTTAAAATGTAAATGCTTCAGCAATCGTAGCCAAAGAGCACTGTCCAGTCGTTAACAAGTCTTTGTACATGCTTACTATTTTACATATCATGTCGATCTCCTATTAAATGGATACCTTTTGACTACGACAACTTTTTGGTACATTGTTATAGATAACAGACTACTTTTGCAGGTTTTTACCTGATGTACTCTACCTCAGTCTCCTCATGTTTTATCATTTGAGCTTTCCTTTGTTCTACCATTGTCACCATGAGTGTTGTAATATTATGTATTACTTCAATGGTTTCTAAATGTGCACTTCTATACTTCATTTGTATTGCTTTTATACACTGTTTTTAACTTATCACTGCAAGCTTTGATTTCATGTTTTATTGCAAAGATTGTTTCAACTATATAGGAGTCTTTGTTCTGCCATTAGCACTGTGTGTGTTGTAATGCTATGTAATGTTTGTTTCTGTCTGTCAGTTGTGTTGATCTTACACATTGTAACATATGTTTTTGCATGTATTGTCCATATGGCCGAGGTGGTGTCTGAAAAAGGTCTAGCTCCAGCCTATTAACACAATTGACAAACAAGCAAAACAGATTTTTTTTAAATTATGGAATATTGTTTGGTTTGCTTTGTATAAGAAACATCCATTTTATATAAAGAAAATACCTTCTGGTATTGGAAAAAGTGTAAGAACATAGTCTCAGCTGCTCATTTTACAACACCTTCCTGATGCATGTCATTTCTATCCATGGTTCTAGAATCTTCTCACTCTCTTAGTTGAGGGATTGTTTTATTCCATGCTATCCTCACATTTCTATTTTTTTTTTTGGTGGGGGGTGTTGGACATGTTTCCATTGCTACTTTAGGCGTGGTATCTGTTTTGGTTGTAGCAGTGTAAATCGATGCAGGGACTTTTTATCTCAGTTTATTATCGATCAGAATTTAAGCAGGCAACAACTCCATTAATTGTAGATAAGTATTTTGAACCTCTAACACTGAAAGATAGCAATGATTCTTGTCATGTAGGGTACATTTTTTTCATAAGATTTTGTTTTTCAGTTTAGATTGGCCTTTCTGCTCGACCTTAACCAAAAAGTATGTTAGGCTTTTGGTAATATGATATAATTCAATCCAGGAAAAGCCCATCACTCAAAAGTACAGATACAGACTTTATTGAAAGACCTCCACTATAGGACTAACAACAGCAAATGAGTTTCTCCAAGTGGCTTCAACAGTGCATGAATAAATACCATGTAAATATGCCATTTTATATTCCCAAAAATAATTACAAGAATATATAAAATCAGTACTGGAAACACACCATTCAGAAAGAAATGTAGCAGTGACACACAGTGGTGAAATTAACACAAAAACATATAAATGCATAATCCATCCTATATTCATGTTACTATCAATATATATATATATATATATATATATATATATATATATATATATTTATATAAACATGTATAACAAAAAAATAGCCAAACAAACAAAAGCAATGGCATTTTCAATTATCTCAACTTCACTTCAACAGTAAAGTTTGCAATTAAGCAAAATGAGATAGCATCATGTCAGTCCTTATGAGAGATACTAGAATTGTCACTGCAAACCAAATTGCAGCTCTGATTCAAAGGATTTCTGTCTCAGTTTATAATATCAGCAAAGCTCTGTTTTGGAAGTTTATATTTTACAGTGCATACTGCTTACACAACTAAGTTTTGTGTATCTATTAATGTCTCCTATAAAACAGTTATTAAGTGGACTTTGGCCTAACAAAAAGAATGTTAATCCTATATCCTAACTTCCATCTACTATTACTAGAGCTTATCTTACTATTATCTAAGAAGTAACTAAGAGTTATCTAAGAAGTAATGTTTAGATGAAGCTAAACTTTTTTCTCTAGAGTGCTATGCAAAATTCCTAAGGGCTGCTATCAAGGGAAGCTGTTTACTACTCATCTATATTGGATACTTCAAAAATTCAGCACTGGGTGTATTGTCTGCAACCACAGGTTAATACCTTATTGTCCTTAATGTGTGAATGCTTGGTCATTTGCAATTTAGCTTTAGAGACAAGGGTACTTACTTGTAGCACAGTGGTATAGGGGAAGAGTGTTGCTATCTCAAATTTCCAGCATCTGGAGTCTTGAACTCTGAATGCTGTCTGGAGTGAGTTTGCATGTTCCCTTTCTATGTGGGTTGTCTGTACGAACCCAGTTTTCTGTCACATTCTAAAGATGTGCTATTAACATTGTTTGGCTAAGCCAATAAATTCCTGCAAGGATTGTACTGTTGGGCTTTTCTGCCTGCATTTCCCCTATAAAATAAATTTTACCTCTAGGTGACTATGTCATTTATCAAAGTAAAATAAAGTATCACTAAGTTTATATCTAATTATAGCCATACTAGTCTGTTAATTCCCTATATCTAACACTGCAGTTTGGGTCATGGCTGGAAGGGGTGAATAAAGAATGAATCCACTTATCCAGTTATTAAATATATAAACAAATAAAAACAAAAAATAAATAATTTCTTAGCTAGCAATTTTAAGCTTAGTGTTCATTCTTCCCTTTACTATCAACAGTCTCCATTGTTTTACAAGTATTTTGAAAATATTTAATAATGTTCTGCAAAAAAAAAAAAAAAAAAAAAAAGAAACCATAAGAAAAAGTTACCATTTAAAACCAATTAAATCTGGCCACAAGAAGAATATGTTTGTATTACATTTTTACCAGTGTAGACCTTTGTGTATGTCTTTTCCACAGGGGAGTCTGAGAAGGAAGGAAGTGAAATACCAGTAGACGTAGACTAAATGTGCTGTGAATCATTACTTCTACCTCTGAAATTAGTTACAGATATGAATAATACATTTTCACATATTCATAACTAATTGCACAAAGACCTGAACAAATGATTTCCATGATTACTATGACAACCAACAATCCTATAAACCCGAAAGGAACAGAAGGACAGTACCAGCAAGTAAAAACAGCTTTACTGAGTTCTGTGGCACTCATTAGAAGCTGAGTTGATGAAGCTATTGAGCATTTAGTTGGAATTTTTTTGTTTTTTATTTTTTTGTCACTGATGTCCATGTTTGCCATGTGTATATCATTTAGGTGCCTGTTATTGTCATTGCATCAAAATGGAGAAATATAAGTGAAAACATACTTCTAGCCCTTAGTTCATTTTCATTTTGATACAGTTTGTTCTTAGAAGCAGGCATATTGCAACTGAGGAAAGGAAATAATTGTATTTCTTGCAATTTCTTAAAATATGTACAAAAATACCTTTGGTACCTAAAGTGAGATAATTTATTTATGCTGATGTAGTGAATAAGTAAGAAAGGCTGAGTTAAAACTGATCTTTTGGGGACATTTAATGCATCTTAAAGAATATTTAATGTTGTAAGACAGTGCATGTATTTAGTTTCAGCCTTATGTGGTTGATGAAGTATATGCAGATTTATTTAGATATAGTATTATATAATACATATATATATATATATATATATATATATATAAAATATGTATATATATATATATATATATATATATATATATATATATATATATATATATATATATATATATATATATATATATATATATATATATATATATATATATATATATATATATATATATATATATATATATATATATATAATATATATATATATATATATATATATATATATATATATATATATATACATACATATATGTGTGTGTGTGTGTGTATACATATGGGTCTCCCTGATAACTTTGCTGAAAATGGACTTTATCAAACATTTACATCACTGGAGTTTTACTCCAGGAAAGGAGACACTTGGCCACCATGGCAAAACAAACACACCAAAGCATATCAAACAGACCAAAGTGGGGGCTTTTGCCCCCCCCCCCGTATAGGAGGCTGTGTCTGTCCCACCCCCCCCCAACTAAATATACCAGCTCTGGGATCACAATATAGTGGGGAAAAGGGCAAATTTCCCCATGGTAGCCAAGTGTCTCCTTTGAGTAAAACTCTGGTGATGTGAATGTTTGATAAAATCTGTTTTTAGCAAAGTTGTCTCGTGTTTCTAAAGTTTGATGAAGTGGAATTTCAATTACATCAGTTCGACCCATGTGTGTGTGTGTGTGTGTGTGTGTGTGTGTGTGTGTGTGTGTATGTGTGTGTGAGTGTGTGTATGTATGTGTATACTATATACTATAAAGTGTAGTCTGCAATCACCAAAATATGCACAGTATGCATATACAAATGAACCTATCACACATTCTATATCCTAGAATTAGATTCATAAAGCATGCCACTTATGTACCAAGAGGTTTAAGACTCTAACCCATAGAAATACTTAATTCTAAACTTTCACAATATAAGTGGATAGCACACCTTGCATTATATTCAGTATGACTGCAGCGGCTGCAGCAATAGTTGCAGTGGAACAGTAAAGCCATGAGTACTGTAAACATCACTCTCCCAACAGCTGCAGCTCGACCATTTTAAATGGATTAAAAAAAAACACTGGATATTGTATGTAACAGTGCAGGGCATCAACAAACAACCGATAAAACTTGATTAATAGTGGCAATGACAATACTGACTACTGGAACTTTCCAGAAGCTTATGTGAGCTAAAGATCCAGTGGGAAATTGAATGGGTATTTATATCATGATCATCACGCTTCTTCCCATATTGATAGACACAAACACATATGTAAGCAGCAATGAAATATTATAGTTAATGTGACTGAAATATATGATGCAAGGAGAGAGACCTGGCATATCATCATCTCCTGTTCAATATGCAGGCAACACTGTGGGCACATCGCTGATGCACAACAGACAGTCCAGATCCTCATGTTATTAGAAGTGCTTTATATGACACTCACAATGCTTGTGTGACATTCTCTCACTTAAGCACTGCCATATCCAGGTTTTCCTCTGAGCTGGCAAGGAACAAGCTGGTCTACTCCATATGTATGTCTTGGAATGCAATCTGTAGCAGTTTCATGTTGTCTTAGTGATGAGCTGGCCACAGATGGTGGTCTCTCAAGTGAGTGTGGGTTGAACATTTAGCACATGCTAACATGTAATGAAACTTGTAATGAGTCACTACCAGCTGCCCTCTGTGAGATTTAAAACAGTGACTATTGCTGTTGCAGCATGGCATATTGTAGCTGCATCAGGTTATAGATGGTTCAATCTAGAACCTCTTGGTACAGTTTAGAGAAATTAGTGTCAGACTGTCCAGCATGTGAACAATCAATAGCCTTACATCATGTCCTTTTTGCACTCTGCTGTTTTTGCTACACATGGTACTCATGTAGCAGACTTTTAATTGTGTAGTTTAATCCTTGTAGTGATTTAGCTGTCTGTGTCTGTGGTTCTTGTGTAGTTTCAATAGATCTGCAAGCTGTGTGAAGCCTTCACAAGCAACAATATGCACAACAGCTGCAGCTACATGCCTACAATGCAAGACCTGCAGTAGTGAATCCAGAACATGTTCAGTTCTAGTATGCAAAAGTGCAGAGTGCATATACTCTGTCACATCAGCATATTCTGAAACAGAAGACGGCATACCATGGACTATTCCAACATGGTGACCCCACCCTGATGTCCTGCAGCATGTGCCCCTATATCTGACACACCAGAAACTGCTATAGAAAAACCACAGGCCTTAGTTGCATAGCATATTTGTCCCATACCTCTCAACCTCCTAGAGGAAGAGATCTGGATAAGGTCATACGTAATGGGTGCAGAAAGAGCCAAAAAAAACAGAGGCACTTTTTTAAATATTGCTCTTAAAAACTTAGTACCTTGATAGAATAATGTGTTGTATTAACATGAGTTTTCTGAAGGACATGAAGTCAATAATTCACATATCTACCATTATTTTCTAACTTCAATCCTCAATGATTTGCCAAACATTTATCAGGAAAACAACATTTTATGAGAAACAAATAAAAAGTGTGAGGCAAAAATCTGGACATTCTGTGAAAATGTGGACAGTTGTGAAGTATGCCCACTTCCCTTCACATCAACAGTAGAAGATTACCTGTGCAGCACACCAAGCTGTACTGTTAGCAACAATGTCATCATCAGCTGTGTGTGCAGGAAATGAGTCAAATCCACAGTTCCTTACCACTTTGAAACCTCTCAATACTCTGTTGAGCAGCACCAGTGGCAGCCCAAAATGGTAAACCAAGAAATATACTTCATGGAGCAGTTTAAATGTTCTGGGCTTATGCTATGAACCTGTGTAGCTGAGGACTGTACAACAGAGACTTGCATGGACTAAACAAATCCTAAGTACTGGTCTTTCATTATGCACACTATAATATATCCCGAATTAAACACTAACCTGCTCTCTGTGTTGTATCCATACGTATGCTACCAATGAGGCCTCCTAAAGATACCTAGTGGACCAGTGTCACTGAGACCAGGGCCAGTAACCTGCATCCTCCTTGGTAGTGTCGTCCCACTCTTCTGCAGCAAGCAGATGTGTTGTCTTCATCAGCTTTGTATTCCATGTCAAGAACAAATTAACAACATTGTTTTATCAGTCAGAGTTTTGGCATAAAGGTTAAGTTGTTTACATCACAAACATAAGGTGCCATATTCGATTCTCACCTCTGACCTAATATTTACCATTAGTACTGACGTCCACTGCAATTTCAGCTAGCTTTTGCTTTCATAACCATGCATCAGGAGAGCGCCGTATGTGCACTGAGCATTCATCATAACATCTATCTCGTACTTCGTGAAGTTAACTGTCATCTTTCATCACCTTTTTTGAAAAAAAGAACATGATAAACACATAACAATAATATATGGAATGAAAAGGCAGACTTTGTAATACTATTTTTTCATAGAAAATCCTTACAGTTAACAGTGTAACTAATCCGTCAGACATGCCTAACCATACAAAACATCACGCAAGTCAAACCTGTACACATACCAGTAGTTTAACTATACATGTAGTATTAAAATGCAGGTTAAGATATACCACCAAACATTGTTTAACTTTAAAAACAGCATACTCAGTACACAAAAAAACAGTACTCTTCAGCACAATAAGTATAATGATTGTATGTTAAAAATGTATGACAAACTGGTATATTATAAAGTTATTTAACAATCTATACTAAAGAACCAAGAGAATGCATCAACCAAATGAGTAATAACTGAGGGTAATGCTACTCAATGCCAGAAGTCTAAACCTCAAAACGCATGCACTCGAGGCACTCCTCAGTATGTAGAACATCGATATCTGTGCAGTAATAGAAACCTGGTTTAAGGCTGCAGAGAGCACCCCAGCACCACCAGGCTATAACGCATACCATACTTTTCGGTCACAGAACCTGAAACGAAACACAAAATGTGGGGGTGTATCCATATTCATCAAGGATACCCACAACTCCAGGTTAGTGGCACAGCAGAATGCCTCAGAGATCATCCATGTGCAACTAACAATGGGCAAAACTGCAATTCAAATTGTAGCTGGCTACAGATCACCCACCATGACCCAGGACCCCCATTCCGCATTTCTGGAGACACTGGAAAATATGAAGGTCCTACCAAATGCCCTAATATTGGGTGATTTCAATTACACAAACATTAACTGGGAGATCTACGAAAGTACTAACTCCCTTGCCCAACGCTTCCTAGAATTTATAAACTCGAACGCCCTGGATCAACTGGTCAACACCCCCACCAGAGATGACAACATATTGGACCTGGACATCACCAGCATGGACGACCGGTGTTCTACACTGGAGGTCAAGCCCTCGCTGGTTAGGTCAGACCATAGACTAATCACTCTGGATATCCACATTCTGCCCCCACCCTCAATCAAGGAAACCACTGTGAAAAACTTCCCCCATGCTAAAGGACAATGCTGTCCAAGCTGCTGAATCCCTTACAAAGGCACTGTATGAGCACCTGCAAGAATGCATGGATCATGCTATCCCAAGCAAAACCAAGACTCACTCCTCCAAGAAAAGGAAACCAGTCTGGTGGACCCCTGCCATAAACAAGCTATACAATAGAAGGAGGAAACTAGTGCAGAAAAGCGTAAAATCCCAAGAAGGAAAGACATCCCTGATCAGTATCAGCAAGAAACTACGATCCCTCATAAAATCACCCAAGACTAGCTTTGAAAGAAGAATTGCCAAGGACTTCAAAGATAACCACAAAGCGTTCTTTAGCTATGTCAAGAACCTAAGTGGAAACTCTCAGATCTGCTCTAAGTTAGTGCAGAATGGCATGAAATACACTGAACCGAATGATATTGCAAACATTCTGGCAGACAGGTTTAGTGCAGACTTCACCAACTAAAGGGCCCATAACCATACCAGAAGAATGTAGTGTCCTGGCAATCACTGACATACAGGTTAAAACATCCCTATCCAAAACCAAAAATGCAGCTTCAATGGGACCAGACGGTTTCCCAGGTTGTGTCTTACACGAGCTCCAAAATGAAATAACCCCTCACCTAAACACACTGTTCAAACTCAGCCTCTCTACAGGCTATATACCCATAGAGTGGCACACAGCAACAGTTATCCTGCTCCACAAAGGTGGAGCCACAACGGACCCCGAAAACTATCGCCCTATAAGCCTGACTAGCCTGGTCTGCAAGGCTATCGAGCGCATCATCATGGAATTCATTAACAAAGACATTGGGAACCTTCAAACATTGGACCCTACCCAATTTGGCTTTGTTAAGGGCAGATCATGTCTCCTAAACCTGGTGGACTTCTTTGAGACAGTTACCAAGGCATTAGATGAGGGAAAGGAGGTCGACATGCCTACCTAGACCTCGCAAAGGCTTTCGACACATTCCCCAATCTGGTATTATAGACAAGTTCTCCAGCCTGAATATAGACCCCTATGTCATGAGATGGGTTTCCAGTTGGCTCATGGATAGACCCCACACGGTGAGAGTTGCAGGCTCTAGGTCCGACTCTAAACCAGCTACAAGTGGTGTCCCCCAGGGCTCAGTCCTGGGACCCCTCTTGTTCAGTATATACTTCTCAGAGGTACAGACAAGCACAAGAGGACTATGGGTTGACCAAGTTCACACTTGACTGCAAACTGGAGGCCATAATTGACTCTCCAGCTGATACAGACATCCTCCAGATGGGTTTCACTGAGATGGATACTTGGTATCAAAATCATGGCCTCAAGCTAAATGCAAAAAGTGCACAGTCATCCCCTTTGGAAAAAACAAAGTGCCCACGAAATACCACATAGGTGGTAGTCCCCTAAATACAGAAATTGTAATAAGGGATTTGGGGACCCTAGTAGATAGTAATCTCTCTTTTGATAATCATATTGCTAAGGTGGTTAGAAAATCCTTCTATGTGACCCACCTAATCACAAAAGGGTTTGCATCTAGAACAAAAGAGGTTATTGTGCCCCTCTACTCATCACTCATCAGACCCATAATAGAGTACAATGCCCCATTTGGGATGTACCTTACAAGACACCTGCAACAGCTGGAAAGACCACAGAAGTACCTCAGCAAGAGGATTACTGGCCTCAAACATATGCCCTATGCAGCCCGACTGAAGAAACTCCAGCTGTACTCAGTTGCATACCGCTTACTCAGAGGTGATCTCTGCCTGAAATACAAGGCCATGTCCAACCCAGAATTGATGGACATGCTCCACCTAAAAAAAAACAAATCGTCAAGAGCCACACGCTCTAGGAATCTAAACCTCACCACAATGATAAATAGGACATGCTGGAGGGAAAGATTCTTGTCCCAGAGACTCCCCATGCTTTGGAACAGGATTCCAATCTACATTAGGCAGAGCCCCTCACTAACACTCTTCAAGAGAAACCTTGAAGAGTGGATGGGAAACAGAAAATTTACCCTGGGGATCACTTCAGTGGCTCTGCTGGACAGAGGCACAGGGAACTAATGGCACTTCTGGACTGAGGCACAGGGAACTAATCTAAGCAGGCAGCGAAAGCCAACACATTCTGGCTAGGCTTATAGATGCCCTCGGGCAGATAGCCTAGTACTTACCTATGAACTTATGAACCTATGAATAAAGTACCTCAACTTCAGACCAATGTGCCAGCCATTTAAATAGTTTGTAGTGCTCAAGCCTAACAATGAGTGTAATACTGTGCTCCTTTTCATCAGTTGTACTTGCTTGCAGTCACATACCATGTACTTTATAGGTTCAGTTTGGCTCATACTTCACACTTTCCTGTGTTGACATGAGATCACTTAACAGAGGGAATTAAGAAATTTCTAATTTTCCACACTGCTGTGAATTCTTGGAGTTTGTATATGTAGAGTTGTAGAGGTTTTGGGATGCAGGCAGGCTGTATTCCACAGGCTTATACAGGTATCAGTGCTGTGGTGTGACTTCTGATCGATGGAATGAAAGCTGATGAAAGTTTCAATGATTGGTCATCCTATAGTCATCTAGTTTTATATGAACATCCATATATTAGCATATTCATCTACATCTGCCAAGATGAAAGATGGGTGGTCAGCGGTAACATCTTCACACTCCAGCAAAACAATAAAGAGATGTGTGCCTCTTTATAAGCCATGTATCATAACTGAAAAATATCCTTCTGGGGAAGGTGCCACTAACAGATGGGAATTCTGGCACTAATATGTTGGAAGGGCTATGCCATGCACTGACAACTAACACTGGTTCCCCCAGGAATTGGCAGTGGTGTTACCATGAATGTTAAAACTTATCCTACAGACTGCAAGAATGGCCTCAGTGGAAGGCAGAGGTGTAGCAACAATGTATAATCCCAACACTAGGTGAGTGGTGTCAATGGAGCAATCTTTGCATTCATTTTTATATGTGCACTGACAAGTTATTTTTGTTGCATCTTAAAAGGACTGAGAAAGCAGTCATTGTGTATTCAAGTAGTGGAATAAGGAGTACCTCAGACAAATATATCACAAGTGTGATGTGCATGCCAGCAGAATCAGCCTTTTCAAACCACTGTTTCTGGCACTGGCCTGCCTAGAAATCACTAGACAGTAATGATGGTCATATTGCACAATGTGAAATAAGGATGTATGGTTAATGTGCATGTTCGACAGTAGTGTTATCTATGTAAAACAGAACTGACAGCAATGCTATTACCAGAATAGACATGGCATCATGTTCACTGTTACCATAGGCCTCCCTGTGACGTGTGATCACAAGAAGTGCTTGGGTGGCGTAATCATTGTTAACAGCAATGATAATAATGTGTGATCTTATTGGCATATTTCTGGTAATATCGATGGAAGGTGCCTATGAGTATTAGCATAGGTCTGTTGGCTATACTGGTTTAATGTGATATATGACCCTCTGACATAGCTGTTAGGTCTTGTGTATACATCTGAATCATACAGTTACCCACTCACACATAAAATCATCTGGCTACTGATAAGGAATTTGCATGATTTCTGTGTTGTTTGTCATTGCTGTCTTACCGATAGTGATGAAGAGAATATCCATTTGGGAAGGAGAATGTCATTGTAGGTGCAGTGGCCAGTGAAGCCTCCACACTGCCATCTTTTGTGCCTAGTTAGCATGGTGACTGTAGCATTACTGATAGAATAATACATGTACTGGTGGCCTTAGAGTGAAGAAAAGGAGGCTCATTGGATGGCTGATGCTGCTGAAGGGCTAGTTGGTGAGTGGCCTGTACCACTATACAAGGGTCCATAATTTTGTGGTCCAGAGTATATTATACAGTCTTCTAGGCTGTCTGCCATAATTTACAGCTGCATGGCCTTCACAGACATCTCTGACAGTGTACCATTTTACATAATTCAGAGGCCTCACAACTCTATCCTAGCACTGGCTACAACTATAGTTCTTAAACCACATAACAGATGTCAGCATTCCTAGATACTATTGGGTGCAGGTCAGGCATTTGAATATAGCTGTAAATAATTTCATGTTATAGTTTTATAAGTTGCTCATATATAAATAGGTTAATAGATTTATCTTAAATATATACATGGGTTCTGGTAATTTTGGCAAACAGTACTTTGTTCGACATCGGTTTACTTGACCCAATTCGATTGACTAAGCAGATGGTCAACAGGATTGTAAGACTGACCATCCCTGTGTAGGGGAATATACCCTTTTCCCCAGGGACTGTGTAATCTTGGAGTTAGAATATATAATTAATAAGGGTGACTTGCTTCCCTGCAAAAAAATGATACTTTTTTTTAGGTTTTACATGCATTGATCAATTTGGTTTGGCATCATTTGTGTCAACAAAAGTAGTATTCAATGGATTTAAATAGATTTAAATATCTATCTATATATCTATGACTATATCTGTCTATATCTATCGATATATATATATATATATATATATATATATATATATATATATATAAGACATACATTTGATGCCATACTTTGCATTTCTGATGTTAGAGTGTCCCTGTTGTCCAGTTGCCACTGACCACTATGTGGAAAGGCATCTGTGACAGACAGGGATTACATGTAAAATATGCATTGGATGTAGCCTAACTTTCTATACACCTTAATGTTCTATTGCGCTGTGTGCAGATTATTTAGTGATATTGGTTTGCAGTGATTCCCACGTAGTTCATTTATGGTGCTTTTTAACTCACTAAGTATGATTAATAAACTCAAGTAGAAAGGGCTGTACATTGCACCCATGTAATAAATCACACTTTCACTTGCACAGAGTGGTGGATCTCTATGTTTGTTTTAGTGCACAGTTGTGTATTACATTTGTGAATCTTCCTATCTGTAAATATCGTTCAGCTCTTCTTTGTCAGTGTTTTTTCATTATACATACAAGTCACATCTTTACTTAAGCTAAATGTGTTGCTTTGCTGAACATTCACATTATTAGTTCTCTTCAGGCAAGTAGATCTGAGAAAAATATATTCCTTGAACTTGTTTCTTCAGACTTCCATCAGTTCAGCTCTGTAGACACTCACTGTGAATGGTTTATAGTTCTCTAAATGACCTTTGTAAACCTATTTACCTTATACCTATTGTACAAGTATAGCTGGAGTCAGAATTGCTTTTTCTTCTGTAGGTATATGTGCATGTGATTTGCTTGTTGCACATTTGTTCACTGTGTAGCTCCCACTGAGACTATGGGCAAATCAATGAAATCTTATTAATAGACTAGGAGAAACCTAGCAAGTATATTGGAAAAACTGCCCTGCTTCATCACAAGGTGCCATGTAATTGTAAACTACTACAAAGATTAGCTCAGATAGCAGCAACTAGATCCTCAGTTGTGATCTTTTTTTGTACATATACTGCTGTTTAGTGGTACTTCTTCATGGTCAGACTTTTTGCCATGCTTCTGCTTTGTTGTATGAGCAGTTATCATTGTCATCCCTCAAAGGTATACATCTCAATGAGAGCATGAACTCAGAAAATTATACATTTTATCAGATTATATTTAGTACGTATCCTCTTATGCTTTTATTTGCCTTTCTCATTAGGTCTAACCCAGGAATGATGTAAAGAAATATTCGCATACACTACACTCATGGGGCATGTAAATCAATTCCATGCATCTTACTGCTTCCTGAACTGTATTTGAATAATTATTGTTTACAGATAATTTCTGCAGTCCTGATATTCCAGAACAATCCTACAGTACACAAAAGAAGTATACATCACAAACATAAGCAAAGCACACTTACCGCACAGAAATATCTTGCTGCAAAGAAAGAAAGAAAGAAACCAAGTGTAATGCAATGATAAAAAATACGCCATTTTTTTTCTGTTTTCAATTTTATATTTATTTTCTTAGCAACGTAAACCCACTAGGCAAATGTTGCTGCTATCCTGGCGGATTCCAGGATTACTCTTTAGTTAGGTGACTTCTCAGTCATACAGTGTACAACTGCAGATTGATGAAACTAAGGGATGAATCACGTTTGCATTTCATTATCATAATCTTTGCTAAATGTTCATTATTCTGAAGTTCAAGCACCAGATAATAACACATGGTAAATATAAGAGAAATGTGCACGTTATCTTCTGCAGTTTCATAACTGTGGATCTGCATGGATTGGTGCATCAGCAGAGAAGGGCAAGGTGATTTTTCTGTGTAGGCAATGTCTGTAAATTACACCTTTCAGTATGCATTTATTCTTAGGGACTTTACCAGCAGAAAATCATTCACAGTTCAGTTGCTACAGTGCATAAACTATTATAGGTGACATGGCTGTGTACTAGGTTTCTTTATAAATACTTCATGTCTTAACATTCATTTGTCAGGTAATATACTACAAGCATAATGCTTAATATTTAAATAGTAACTGACAGGATTAATGAGTTTTGTGACGTTTGAAACAAGTTAACTGTTTTAAAGTGCTTAAACACTCTTCAAAGGTCTGACTACTTATTTTCAAAAGGTAAATGTAGTCTTATAATTAATGCTTTTCTTTGCTTCCATATCATTGACAACTTTTATGGAGCTCTTAGAATTGTACGTAACAGGTGTCATTATACATTCCAAAGATTTTTGCGCCACTTGGGAATCAGTGCTTTCTGTTTAGAGTAAAATCATTTATATCTCATTGATGAATTTGAATGCAACTCATTTAAATGGGTGCCATGTTTAAAAGTCATTAAGCAAGAAAACACATCTAAAATAAAATAACTCTTTGACAGATAAAAATAAAAAATAAAAAAACAAAAGCAATATGCAGGTCATCTATCATATACAGTATGCACTTCTGTAATTTGTTAAAAAATGATAGTCATGTTATTTGCAGTTACAGTACCTAACGGTGCCACATCTGGATGACACATCGTGAATGTTTCATTATAGTCATTGACAATAGCATGTGTAGCATGCATGAAAGCCATTTTTAATGGCTCATATCTGCGCAGAGATGGAAACACCAACAACTGCAAAAAAGTAAGACATTACTTTTTCTTTTAAATAATGCTATCACATAACAGCAATAAGGCTTGGCAAGCTGTGCTTAGTTTATTTATTTTCACATTCTGGGGGCTCCAGTTTGATTACTCAGGCTGAGCCTGCATGTCAAAATGACTCCTCCATGCGTAAAATATGAATTGCCTACTTCGTGCCATAGTGTGTTGCTTTAATAATATCTTCCATGGTAACTCATACAGTTATTAAGAAGTTTCCTTTAACTTGTTTCTGAAACATTATTGCCAAACGATATACTCATAAGTCATAACACTACCAATTATGACCATTAGCTTCAACAACATCTGGCCTTAGGTGAAATGACACCCTTGGTGAAGGGCACTACTGTCCATGTATACCTATCCACCATTGCCTCCATCCTGTCTGTTCTCCACTCCAACTAGGTATCTCATGTCATCCAAATTACTTTTTTCCTAACTTTTCCTACTTTTTCTACCTTTTTGCACACTTTGTCTTAATATTCTGTTTTAACCTGCATCCTTTCAATATGTCCTGTCAGAACCAGATGTTACCAAAATACTTGTGGATGAAATAACTGAATTAAGACAGAGACTGTAGGTCACTAGAACCTTAGAAGTCATGACAGTTCTAGATGTTCTGATGTGAATTTTAGAGTTTTTCCCCAATTTTTTTATCTGGTGATGGCCTGAATAGAAAGAATGACTTCATCTTCTTTCGGCTTTTCCCAGTTAGGGCTCACCACAGCAAATCACCTGTCTGCTCATGAATGGCAGTGGAGTTTTACAGTGTCGAGTTGCCAGCCCGGCGCCCAACCTTCAACAGAAGGCACACACACACAGACACACACACACACACACACACACACACACACACACACACACACACACACACACACACACACACGCGCACACACACACACACACACACACACACACACACACACACACACACACACACACACACACACACACACACACACACACACACACACACTCACACCTAGGGCCAATTTAGAGTGTTCAGTCCACCTACAGCATGTCTTTGGGAAGTGGGAGGAAACCAGAGCACCTGGAGGAAATCCACACAACCACAGGGAAGACATGAAGACTCCACACAGAAGGCATGCCAGCCAGGGATCAAACCAGAGAACCTCTTGCTGTGAGGCGACAATGGTAACTGCTGCACCACCATGGCCTCCCGATAGAAAGAAAGACTAAGGAAAGAAATTCAGTTTTTAACTCTTCAACTTTTTTTCATGCATCATTTCAAAACACCCTTTGCCAAAAGTACAAAGCAATAACAGAGAAATAAATAGTTAAATTAAGATGGTAATCTCGAGACCATTTGGGTCTTAGAAGTCATGTGGTTGCAGTTGCTGTAAGGTACATTTTAGAGTGATTTTCTAAACCTTTGATCCAGTTATGGCATGAGAAAAGAGCAAGGAAAAAAATTCAGTCTCACTCTTCAACATTTAAACCAGTGAACAGGTGGCCAGGCAATGAGGTGTGCTATGCACAAATGGAGGAATCTGAGAATGTTTTATAGGCAGAGCATTGTAAACTGTGATCCCTAAGTGATGAAATATTACCCATTTACTTATTCACGGATGTACTGTTTCCTTAAGAACAAACTTACACTTGTCAATTGGATTAATTGATTTTGCAATTATTTTTAATTGGCAGCACTATTTAATATGGACACTGTGTGTTGTAGCTTCATTCTGATGAAGTCCTAAGAGTAACAGTACGAAAGCACCCAGTATTTTATTTTGTTAATAAAACCTGGCTTTGCATTCATCCCAGATTCCTCCATTTGTGTGTAGCATACATCTTTGCCTGCCCACCTCTTCACTGGTTTATTAGTAGTTCTGTTTGGTGGCTTTGCCTGGTTATTTGTTCACTTTTCAGCTTTGCTTTTTCCTGCACCCTTTAGATGGCCAAGAGTGAGGTATATTTTAGAGCTATTGTTCAATATTTTGATCTAATGATGGCTGAATAAAGAACATCAACAGAGAAAGTCAGTCATATCTTTAAGAGAGAAAGAAGTCTTATTGGAATTAGCAGTCTTATCAAATTAGCAGTTGATAATATAATGTTTGTAAAGAGGCATATACCACATCTTGGAATAGTGCCTGCCTCCTAAATTCCCTACCCCACCAAAAAGATAATCACCTTCTGTGTATCCCTTTGGTGTTAGATTTGAATGAAAGCACAAACTGGCATAGTCATATATTTCAAGTGGATACAAACATATATACAGCATGCATCCACGTCCCTCCCCTCAAACACAGCTACTTTTTATGTACCACACTGATATTAAGCTGCAGTAAAAATGAAAGAACAAATGGAGCACATCAATATTTATTGTTGTTAGTCATATATAACACAATGCATCCTTACCTTTATCCTCCAAAACTAACCACCCATATTTGTGTGCGTGAGATTTAATTGTGAGGAAAGTGAAAACAGTAACAATGACACTACTATAGTTCAGCTTCCTTCTCCTAAAAGCTGCACTGCCCTTAGGCAAGCTACATTGATCTTCTGTCCACATCTCTAAGGTTTGGGTTAAAGTTAAAGAAATAATGAGCACATTGTCCACAGTCCCAACACAAGCTACAGTGATATTCTGTGCATAGGTGAGAGGGATGGTTGTAAGGAAAAGTAAAGTACTAATGGCCACATACACAAGCAGTACTGATTTTACACTGATTTTAGCAGATATATTGTTTGACACTTCCCTTGCCTCCCCAGATCAGTGACTACTATTTAACAATGATCAAAAAATATCAGTAGTAAGTCTCATATCCACAGATGGTCTCTGTATCCATTGATTGCATCCACTTTACTGTGTACATGTAAGATATGAGATTGTGTAAAAAAAACAAAACAAAACAAAAAAAAAAACAGATGAATGTTATAATAACAAAGCATTCCATCTTGCTTCACATGAATATATATTACTCTTGCAAAGCCAGATTAGCAAATGTAACATAAGTTACTTTTATCCAAAGACAGCACCCCCCCCAAGTTTTTATAGTCACTTATTTATGCCCTTCTATAGTCTCATTATGCTTAACAAATGATGACCATGATTTGCATTTACCCAATGTCTCCTATTTCTGCATGCTAGACCATGCTGTGCAACATGATGAAAAGATGCACAAACCTTATCAGAATAACTTGATGTAGCCCATCCTTGTAGCTCTAACTTTGTATTTTCTTTTGCATTCCTTTTTCCATCTTGCATATCTGTTATTTGCAATGCAAAATGCCAATGACAGAGAGCAGCTGTAGTGCCAGGGGTGTGATAGCAATTTGAAGTCCTTCTTAAAATTTCACTATGTTGTTGTCAAGTTCCCTAGAATTCTGTCAGTTTATTCAGAATTTCCACTTACTTTACATCTATTTACACTCTGCAATTCTGCAGTTCTCTCTCCCTAGGATTCAGAAAACAGCGGTGAGTGGGGCTGTGTAATGCAACAACCCAGCAGAGTATATATAACATAACTGCATAGTGCTGCATAAATAAGCCATGTATTAATAAAAACAGCACTCACTATGCAAATATGAAGTGCTATTATAGGTCTTATGACTTCAGCTCACTGCCATTAATGTATTGTATTTGCCACAATGCACATTCACAAGTACACTTAAGCCCTAAAACTATGCAACATAGTCAAAGATAGAAGCCCATGCAAGGGTTACATAACAGACTCTGATAGGTCAGTGAGAAGGGAAAAAGTGCAAGCAGAAGAATATATAAAAGGTCAAATGGATGAGAAAACTGGCATGGGATGAGAGAAGGAGGGTAAGTTTTGGGAACAGTGTCCTTTTTATTTTTAAAGAAGGAGATGAGGAAAGAAGCATAGGAATTACCCATTTAGGAGGAAAGCAACAGGGCAGATGTGCACACATATAAACTGGACAAGAACTGAAAGGGAAACAGCTGATAAAAATAGAGAGTCAAAAGAGGAGATACAGAGGCAGGCAGAGGGTAGATATTAGTGATTAGGAAGACTGGTAACAAACATGGAAGAGCAAGTACAACACAAGGAAGATGAACACCATGATGTGAGAGAGGGTGGGGTATGGACCACCTGCCAAGCTGCCTCAGCAAGAAACACACACAGAAGTCAATCACTGCCATGCTGATATCATGGTGAAGTCCAGCTCTGCTTGCCCAGTGGTCAAGGCCTCATAGCTATGCTACTCTGCCGGTCTCATGATGATGCACTTCAGGGTCAACATGTGTTGTGCAAAGCCTTTGCAATTCCAGGTCACCTTAGGACCCCCCACCCACACTGCAAATCCCTGATATAGAGCTTATGTGTCCCTAAGGGAGAAGCAGCACCTGGGGCCATCAGCAAGTCCTCCATGTTACCTCTGATCGTGCTGCAGAGAGGCTGGCCTGGGGACTGCTGGAACCAGACAGCTGGTGATGAAGGTGATGCAGAATGCTGTGAATGAAACAAAATAACAATGAAAAAAACTAAAAACAAGAAGATGACAGAGGGGGAGAGAGAGATGGAGTATAAAACATAAACAGCATTGTTCATCACATTGTGGTGCACTTTTGTAAGACAAACTGTGGAAGAAGAAAAATGCAGTCAGCAGAACAATAGTCGTATCAGTGCCTGGGAAAACCTGTGTTAGGGCCATGGGAAAACAATGAGGGATATGAGTAAATGTGCCTCCTCACTGCTGAGTACAATAGTGGCACATGATCTTCAGGGTATCCATTGCATGTGTATTGGACAGTGAAGAAAGGGAGAAATATCCCAAGTATACAATGAAATGTGACTTTGCTTTGATGCCCTTATAGTGGCTCTCAGCTCTGCCTGTGGTGCATGATTGCAACATTTCAGTATACTTGCAGACATGTATCATGTCTAGCACAAGACATGCATGCTAGTGAGCTGTAGTTATGTGACCTACAGTACCATGGTCTACAGATTTGCACGGTGACTGCTGTTTCTGTTAGTACTGGGCTTATTTGTGCAGCATGCATTATGACCTAGAATACAGACAAAAATAGGCAATGGACACTTGATCTCTCCATTTGATTACAGTTAACAAGAATGAAAAGCAAGTGACGTGATACACAGTTGCATGACAGACATCATGACAGTGCAATGCCAGTCTTACCTGGCACACCTCTAGACAGTGGCACAGGACACAAATGCATTACAAAGTGGCAGTCAGGCAAGGGTGGTAAGCACCTATGTAGTGGTAATCACAGAACTATGAGATGGTGGATAATGAAAGAAGCTGAAGTAGTACAGAGGAGAAAAATAGTGCCAACTGTATTGGGACATCCAAAGTCAGCTCATTTGACATTAGGATGGCCCTGTGAAAATACAAAATCAGTAGATCAATTACAAATGCATTTAAAACACATATGAGTCAGAAAATACACGACCAAATATGCAAAACGTATATTCTTTTAATGGGAATGCAAATCTGGGCAGTCATATGCTAAGCGTATGAAGCAGGGAGATATAGAAGCTTGTCAATCCGATGCCTGGAGAGTCTTACCTGCCTCCTCTGGCAGGTAACCCTATTCTTTTCCATCTTTTTACAAATCAAAACAACATATAGCTGCATTGTAAGATTTACAGAATTAAAGCAAAAAGCATGTAGTCCCATGTACCATAGTAATCAAGTTGTTTTTTCCCCCTAAACTCTTCTTTCCGTTAATAGAGAAGGGCAAGTTGGCACCTCTAAAGTCACAATATTGGTGCTGTTACTGCTTTTTAAATTGACATACACCCACCATTTACTGTGTCCCTCACAAGAGTCGCACAGTAGGTACTCCCAGTAGCACATATAGAGCAGATGAAGGAAATTCCATATCACATGAAAATCCATCCAAATTCAGTGCTTGCAGATGTCATAGCCAATTGTAACGTTGACACAGGAGTAAAAATGAGATTTGAGCTGTGATGACCCATATTACAAAAAATATATAATGATCATTGATGGGCAACATGGCAGTGTGAGGTAGCCTATTGCCAAAGTGCAGAAGCTTGACCACAACTGACATGCATGAACTGAGGAGGGTAGCACTTGCAAGGCTTTCACATGTGATAGCATGGCCATAATACCCTGTACATAATCAACTACCATGGTAGCTGAATGCTAACTGAAGATCATTTGTGGTAATGTGCCTCTATGAGATTGTTTTCAGGTTTTGTAAAGCCACAAGGGCGGGGTTGGCCGGAGTAATCAACCTGTCAAGGTATGCTCTGTTTATGAGATGGTCCTCTTAGACATGTATACAAGCAGGTATGGACCCTTTGGTGCAGTGCAGAACTGTTATGTTGTTGGAATTAGTAAGAGTCAAGCAAAATCACTTATTTTGCATAATAACTACACAAGACCATTGCCAGTGAGAAGTGCTGTAGCCATTGCAGTGCTGATCACTATATAGGCAGTCCTACAACATTCAGATCAGATCACTCATTTACATAGAATTTCATAGTGTGATAGACACCACAACACTGACTACAGCAGCTGTGGTATGGGGGCATAGAGTATCAGGAGATGGAGAATACATAAAGACTGTTTTTACTGAATTAAGTAGATTTAATGGGAAACAGCATACATGGGTACTGTCAATGACTGAATAAATAGCACAGTTCTGGCCTGCCATGTTGAGTAGCAATACAGATAGGGAGTGTGTGCTGGAAGGAACACAGTCTGTTACAGAGGTCTAGCTGAAAGACAAAAGGAAATGGGGCACACCTATTGCAAGTATCAGGCTACAGGGGTGTGTACATGGGGCACACTTTGGTTTTACCTGGGTTACAGACCTGCATATGTACATCAAGGGCAACATGCTACATCACAAACTGTTTCCATTCTAGTACCATGGGCTCGGTTGGGAACATTGCCTGTAAGAACATGATATTGTAGGTATGTTACATATTGGAGTTACACCTACAGCATTAACAGTGGATAGTTAGAGCTGATAGAAAGATACTTTTGCCCACGAACTGAGCACAGATGCATTTATTTATTTATTTATTTACATTAGTGTCCGACTGGGCCAGTAGCTCTTTTCAGTGGAGACCCAGGGAGAAAAGCACCAATAACAAAACAAATTGTAACAACAAGACGAAAATGTATGCTAAACTAAAATCAACTAACATAATTATTTAAGTAATCAAATATAGAGCATTACATAAGGACAGTGGTATTGAGGAACTGAGTAAACAAAATATTAGTTAGATAGCAAAGCAAACAAACATAGGGATAATATAAAACAGAGGTATTGGCATGATTGAGAAATCAAATATCTGTCAGCTAGGAAAAACTAAAACAGAAAGAACAGAAACATTCACATTGTAACTGTGTGCATGTTTTCCAAAGGTAGCCAAATAACAACAGCAGCTTGAGAAGTGCACTCCAGCAAAGACAGAAATACCATTACAGGCCTAGGCTCACAGCAACAATCCTGACAAGGTCTTCAGGCAGTGCATGAGTGACAGAACCTACTAACAGATGAGAATGCTATTGGTGTGCATAACAGAAAAGCAACACATAGATGGTGGACCAATGTCTGAGACCACCCTCACAGACATGGAGGAGTTCTTAGTATCCCTGTATGGGGACAGTGATAGGACATTAATACCAGGAGGATGACTGGATGTGGAAGCTGGACTGGTGGCAACACCTTGTGTTATTTTGGGGATGCCCAGGTGGGTATGCCCACATACTTCTACCAATGTACATTGAGTCATGACTGTCCTGATGTATTCCAAAGGTAAACATTGCTATATCTCTCCAGCATGTAAACTAGGGATGTCAACATGATGCCCTGTGCCCCAAGGTAGGTATGTTTTAACTCTGTTATATATTACATATATTACTGTTTTATCAAGGAGTGTAGGATCATCACATATGTTCATTTATGATAATGAGTGCTTCTTTCTCTGCCTTCCTAGTTGCTACAGGTTGGGGGGGGGGTCAAGCACATCAGATGTGCCTGATGTCAGTGCAGCACTAATGCCTGATAATGATGGCAGCCTACTCAGTCAGATAGCAGAGTGTCAATACCAGCAATGTGTGCAGCGGGTGGTACAGTGCCACACATATCTGCTGACATGTCTGTGGTGGCTATCAGTGCACCCATGACTCCTCACTGTCTATGAAGGGACATGCCATCCATGCCAGGCCATCAAAAGGTGCAAAGTTCTCACCT
The DNA here is from genome assembly GCF_019279795.1 of Protopterus annectens. Classification (NCBI taxonomy): domain Eukaryota; kingdom Metazoa; phylum Chordata; order Ceratodontiformes; family Protopteridae; genus Protopterus; species Protopterus annectens. Next base: position 788,863,705 of record NC_056732.1, on the reverse strand, counting down.
ACACATATTTCAGCATTGGACAATGCTGCCAACTGCAGGCATGCATGATATGGTATATATGGATTATGATCACATATGCTTGCTGAAAGCATGTGAGGGCCATTTTCCAGCTATTCTAGACATCATGGTGTTTAGTGGCACAACTCTCATGGGCATGTCATACATCGCACACATGAGCCATGATCCAAGGGTATAGCTGCAGACCTCTCACATTCCCCATTTGGGCTTATGATGGCTACTTCAGTGTCCAAAACTTCTAGGCCATCCATACATGTGGCCACCACTCCTTTGGCTGTACTGTGGGCATACCCCCAGAGCAGGCTTATCAAGCTGACATCATAACCATCGCCACCTACTGGTGATGAGCCTGCAGTGGCCTGATAAGGCTGCCATCAGAGATGTCGCCTCCATGACAGTCCTACACATCACATAGCAAGGCAGTCATGATCATGCAGTTCCGTATTATCTAGGCATGCCATTCAACAATTGAAACACCCACATGGCTGTGTCCATCTACAGTCTATGTCTTACTCACTTGTGGATTCATGTTCCCACAGTGTACATCAAATGCTGCACCTTTATTCTTCTGCACCAATACTGTCAGCCAACCAGACCATCTGTCCACTTGTCCCACTCAGGTAGCTTTATCCTGTTACTACATATTACACCCAGCTCCCCTAGACACCCAGCCATTTACCAAAATAACTCTTCTTTCCACCTATGCAGCTTTTTCTGACCCTTGTCACTGTGGCCCACAAAGCATGAGCAAGTGATGGCAGATGAACCCTGCCTACTTGACTGTATTATGTGGCTTACATTAATGTTGGCTGCTTAATGTGGCCAGTCAGTGAACTGTACTCCATTTTCTGGTTGTAACATTGATTGTATCAGTTTTATTCTATATTGTCTCTATTTTGGCCCATAGTAGCAGATCAGACACTATCTCTTTAACAGTGCAGCAGACAGCAGCACGCTGCACACTCTTCAGGCACTCAGGGGCTTCCATGCAGCCAGTTTCTGCAAAGACAACTCACTGGACTCTTATTCTCCTGCTGGTCAGTCTGGAACTCTGATGGTGTACCTGATGAATATTGTGTAACACCATAATGTGCAGCTTTGCACAGATGACACATATGTTACTGCAGGTCTCTGTGGCATGTTGCAGGACACCAACAGTGATACCTCAGCAATAAATGTGGCCCTTCACTTCTCTGAACACAAGCCATTGATGTTGTGGGTGTACAATTGTGTGGTGCTGTATGGCATCTCAGCCTTTCTTTGAGAGTTAAGTATGAGTGTCATGAACCATGGTTCAAGGGAGTATCCAGCATCAGCTGTGATGCATAACAGTGAGTAAAGTGAGATTTATACAACTACTGACATGTTTAAGCAGCCTGATTCTGGGGATGACTGAACTTACCAATTAGATGTCCTGGTGGGGGATCACCCCAGGCAGATTGATAGCATATGTCAGATATGTGCTAAATTATAGGAAGTGCCTTGATGGTGATTGTAAATTATACCCTGTGCTTTCCATACTACCTGGCAGTTCATGGACTGGAAGCCCTTCCATTTGGCATACTGGATGCCATGTTGACCATTCGGGCTTTAATAGCATTAATAGTTCAGTCAATGAGACCTATAACCTCAGGGAAATAGTCTATTTCATAAAATGCCTGCATAGTGCTGCATAGTAGTGACTCTTTCCTCTGAGGTCTATAGGAACCACATATGCCCCTCCACAAGCTGCAGTATGACAACAATGAACTGGTGTAGAATTTGTGAGGAAGATGCCTATGAAACTCCTATTATGCTACCTGATGGCCACTGAGATTCTGCCATAGCAACAATTCTAATGCTATAAAGATGTTAATTTACACATGAATAAGTACCATACTTCCATTGTGATTGCATGTGAGGATGGCACATGTCTACAAGATCCACTATGGTGTTTCTGTCTAAATGCTAGCATTTAGTTATCTCCCTGTCATAGAGGTGATAGTAGGACAGAACACTCAGTGATGCAGAGGGTCACAACATGCACCACTGCTGATACTGACTGCAAGAACAGCTTCTAACATGTGCTGTTCGCTGACTACAGATGGTGTTCCTAGCATCTTAGCATGCTCGTTCTGTCTCTTCACCAAGAAATTATGGTGTATAGGTTTATTAGTCACCCTGACTCATTGCACAAGTTTTATACAGTACTGTATCATTCTACCATGTTGTTCATCCTCATTTGAGAATGTAATTGTTCTTATTTCCTAATGTCTCAGATAGGAATATCTTTATATACTCATTTGGATAGGATGCTGAGCATCCTATTTACCATTTTTGTGCAATCATGTTACATGTGCCTGAATTGCCTGTACCCTGAGTGTCTCTATCCATTCTGCTGTTTCACTTAATGCAATATATTAATTGTTTCTAAATCCTGGTCTTTTCTGATAGAATGTGATTTTATCAGTATTTCAGAGAAAACGCTTTATACCATCTGCCTGCAAACTGCCCTTTTTTCACTTTTTCAAAAGTTCTGACTCCTCTGCTTGAGGACTCCATTGTTCTTTAATTTAGCATTTTCCAAAGGAAGGGATTCTGTGAATTTTTGTAAATAAATTCTGTCCAGTATTTATGATATTTAGTTTCCTGTACTTAAGATATGCATGAGTGTGTGGCACACACATGCGCACACACACACACACACACACACACACACACACACACACACACACACACACACACACACACACACACACACACACACACAACTATACTTACAGATTGTAGCTTCTGATTTCTGGGTAAACATAGTAATTTTCAAAATAACATTTCTTTGTTAGCAATATGCACTTTCTTTTTCAATAATAATAATTTGAAAGTTTGTTAAACACAATACATTGATGAAAAAGTAGATTTCAACTGCATTATTGCCACTGACAGGTTTCTAGCTACACCTAAAATGTGAGAGTATGGGGAATAAAGCTATCTCTACTGCACTACTACAAAAGAGAAAGTATATATCCCAAAGAAAATAGACAGATTTTGTTGCAGCTACAATGCAAATAATAAAAATAAATGTAGTTTCAGTCCAAAAGTCATATAAGCTAAAAGTGCAGGAATGAATTCAAAGCATCTCCGCCAAAGCTTCAGCAAGATGAAAACTATTTGTTAAATACATTTAAATTCCTAGCGCATACATATTTAGTAATGCAATGTACATGGCTTACTTGTTTTATCAATTTCCAAGTATTGATTGGTTTGCTTTCTAATAACCCTATTCAAAAACAAGTCCAACAAAAATAAAAAATTTATTTCATAAATCCTTTAATTGGATTTTAGTCTAACTCACTTAAGTGCATGAAGTTACTTAAATTCTTTCATATGGTTTCATTGTATTTCTAAGCATCCATCACTCTTGTCTCCTTTGACTTCTTATATAATTGTACTACTATATGACTTAAGCAATTCAGTGCCTGATTTCTAAGTTTTGTGTTAGAGGGTGCATTGTTTTAATGGGGCTATTTCATTTTTACTCTTTAAAAGGTAATGCCTTAAATATTACTACATATGTCTTTTTGAAGGGGTAAAGTAATCTTTTCTATATAAAGAAATGCAAAACGTAACTTCGCACATCTAGTCTAAGAGAAAATGTATTTTTTAATTGCTCCTGTGGTAGCTTTCTTTTTAAGATACTACGTGACAACTTGTATCATATTTCCTTGACATTTTTTATATAATTTCAGACCAATTTAAAATCTACCCAGAGGCATTCTCATGATTGGATTTTATTTTATGTAACTTTCTAAATTCACTAATGCTGTTGTACTTGCCCTTAATGTCCCTTATGGATTATCTTTAAAGTATATAACCTTATTCTCTGGACTATTATCAGTTCTAAACCATTCCTTCTATGTAAGTGATAAACTAAAAAAAGTTTTAGAAAGTCCATATGGTGATTTCTGACAATATCTGTAGCACCATTGTTACATACATACATACAAATATTTCAAGCACGGGCATTAATGCCCTTCTAACTTGCCAATATACCAGCGCAGTAACCAACACATCTTTTAATTTCTCCAAGTCTTTTGGGTTTCTAATACTATGATGGGAACGAACCCCATTCCTAAGTCAAAGTATGATTAAAGTTCATGAAATTAGTATTGTTTCAGTCTTTGATGTCAGCCAAAGTGCTCTTTGGAACACTTGCAATGTGCCCAGTAATGACTCTTTCTACAATTCGTACTGAGGTATATGGATTGGTAACATATCTAAATATGACTGTAGTCTTTTTTATAAGACCCGTTGCTCCTAATACTATTAGAACTGTCTGGGTATCTTTCTTCCACATTGCTCTCATTTCTGCATGCAGATCCTGATATTTTATGACTTTGTGTCTCTCTATACGCAAGACACTGCAGTCACTGGGTGTGGCGATTTCACTGATCAATGCTACTCTTGTCTTCTTTTCCTGAACCACTATATCCGGTTTTCTATCATCTATCTTTTGAACTGTTGGTAATGGGTGGTCCCATGTCATATAAACTTCATCATTTTCTATGATGCTTTGTGGCTTATATTTCCAGTGTTTTTCAGCCACTTCAATACCATAATGTTTGCACAATCCCTAGTGCAACAATCTTGCCACATTATTATGCCTTTCAGTATACAGTCCCTCTGCCATTAGTGCGTCACAACCAGCAACAAAGTGTGTGACTGTTTCCAATTCAGTTTTAAAAACATCTACATTTGTCTGTTTCTCCCACATGTTCAATGGACTTTGAAAACCAAAGTGTTCGTAGCCCACTATCTTGGGCTGCCAATATTAACCTTTCATCTCTTGGTTTGAATTCGCCTCTTCTTAACCCTTCCTGTGTTCGTTCTTGATCAACATGAGGTTCTTCCAGAAGTTTTCTATACTTGCAACTATATTTATGCTTTTTCCACATTATTTGCCTTCTCATCTGGTCCTTCACTTTCACCTTATATTCTTTCTTTTGTTTTTTGGCACAGTCAACTGCTGTCTGATTTTTATCCACTTCTGGTTTGACTTCCATTCCTGCTTCACATTGATATACTTCTGTAAGTTAAGCATAGAAGTCATCTTAGATTTAGTCTCCTCATGTTTCAAAACATTCACTATGTTTGGGTCTTGTGAGGTTAGCAGATATATGTGGAGTCCTAAAACTGCAGATCTATACTTATAATCAAGTTCAAGGAGGCCCAGCCCTCCTTCAGAATGGGGAATATATAATTTTGGTATGCACTGATTTTTATAAATCATTCGGTGAGCAGGAAGCTTCCTTCTTGTTTTCCTATCTAATCTATCCAACAAATTTTGGGGCCAGTCAGTCACTCCAAAACTGTAAATTAGGACAGGAAGAGCAAACTGGTTTATAGCTTGAATTTTACTCATAGATGTCTGTGCTGCTTTCTGGATTCATTTAGGTCTTCTGAAATATTCCTTACTAAGTTCTATTTGAATTTGTTTGTGTTGTATTGTTGAGCCTTCATCAATTTCCAAGTATTTATACTTTCCCTCTTGCTCAAGTTCTTTTATATCACATTCTTGCCCCAAACTGATGTTTTCCTGATGTTGCAGTTTTCCTGCTTTAAAGGTTGCTTTTGCACATTTATCAAGACCAAATGGCATTCTTTTATCATCTGAAAATGTTTTGACAACTTGCAGTTGTGCTTTCAGTTGCTCATCTCATGAGCCATACAGTTTTAAATCATTGAGAAAGAGAAGATGAGAAGACTTTACACTTTGTTGTTTTATAGGAGGCAAATTATTGCCATGGCCTAAGCTGTTAAGTAGACAGCTTAATGGGTTAAGGGTAAAGCAGAATAGCAGCGGTGACAGAGACTCACCTGGAATATCCCCCTTTGAATTTTTATCCCTGGGATAATAATTTGTCCTTTATCATTGCTTAATTGCAAAATGGTCTGCCACTGTTTCATGGTCACTGTAATGCAGTCGATCAGTGTAGGGTGCATCTTATACATTTTAAGCACTCTTTTATCCATGAATGTGGGATACTATCAAATGCTTTTTTGTAGTTAATCTATGCCATACTTAGATTCTCCCCTTTTTACAGTTCTCCACTATGATTTTATTTAACAACAAATGATCCTTTGCTCCATATGACTTTCTTTTATTGCCCTTTTGTTCTACTGCCATTATTGAGTTTTCTTCCAAATGACTATAATCTCTGTCAGCATCAATTACCATGTATAGTTTATACATTGTCGGAAGGAAAGTTATTGGTCTACAATTTTTAGGGTAGCTTGCAGGTTCACCTTAAGTAGGAACAGTGTTTTTCCTGTTGTTAACAGGTTGGTGTGTGTTTGGGGTGTGCATATAAATAGTTCTTACTCATGGTTAAATCTTTGTGCAAAGATGTTAACACTTTCAGTCAAAAATTAGGTACTGCATCTGGGCCTAAGGTATTCTAATTAGAGGCTTTTCTTAACTTTGTTTCAATCTTTCTGGCTGTTAATTCATCCCATTTCATACCCTGTATCTTTGAATCTCTTATTCTTTCTTTAACTTCTTCTATCCATTTAGCATATTTGTTATGTTCCACAGGCTCTTCATAAATATGTCTCCAAAATGTATCTATTTCTTCTTTTTTTGACGGTCTTTCAATTCCTTTTACCTTATTTCCCAATTCTCTACAAAACTTTTTTGGATCATCAATAAATTGCTTATTTTGTACTTTTCCTTTATATTTATTTTCGTATCTTCTAAGTCTTTCTACCTGTGCTGAAATGTTTAGTTTATTTGCAATAGTGCATGATAGATCCTGGTCTTTTCTAATACTGCACATTGCTTTTATCACATCTATTTTTCTTAGCATTTTTGTTGATCTGTTCCTTCTTCTATAATCTTCTAACAGTGACACTTCTTGTCTTAATTGCTTTATAGTGTTTGATATTTCCATGATAGTATTCAATTTCTCCCCTTCCTTTCTCTCACTACCCAGTGTTCTTGTGGTAGAACTTTATCAGGTATTAATTTAGCTGTACAGTAATATATCCTGTTTATTTCTGTTATATCACATGGGTCTCTATGAACAGTCCTAATTACTGTGTTCATTTGTTTTATCAAACTTCTGATTTGTTTGGGTTTTATTAACCTTCTGGTCTATTTCTTTCATTGATCTTGACATATCTGTCTATACCTATTATACCAAGCAAGTCTTCTCTTAGCTCATTTTCTTACAAACTAAGGGCACATCCCTTGTTTTCCAATTCCTGTGGGCATTCTATAGAAGATTCTATAGCATCTTCCTATGGCATATTCTCTTCAAGTTCATCCTATGCCATCTGTTGCTCTGTTATATGGGAACTCACTGGGCTATCACTCCTCAACATTGACTGCATCAGAGTTTCCACAATTTCCTGTTCCTTCCCTTGCTATCTAGCGTGAAGTGAGTGGTTAAACTGGTTTCCTGTGGAAGGCTCCAAGTTATCTTCATATGGCACCTGACCAATTGCTTTCTGTTCCACTGATTTTTCCTTAATTTGGATATCCATTACTCTATCCTGTTGTGGTGCTTTTTGAATTAGATTTTCTACACTGAATCCTTCACTTTGCAGGTACTCCATGACCTCAGTTTCTATTTTTTTAACTTCTCCATTACTAATCTCCTTTTCTACTTTTCCTCTTTGTCTTCTAACTTTTTGTATTGTAAATTGTCTATGTCTGGATTCCTTTGCCTGTATTTCTCTTCGAATATCATTGGTGCTTCTCTTTTTGTATTGGTTAGTTTTGCTTTGCCTTTTGCATAAATATTACATCATATTAAATCTCGTTTTCTTTCCCATGTCTATATGTCTTCTTCAGATGTTTCCTGATCTTCCTGTTTCTCCCAACTTTGGGGACTAACTCCATCCTGTTGTGATGTAACCTGTGCTAGGCCTTCTACAACAAATCCTTCACTTCCCAGGCACTCCATAACTTCAACTTCTATTTTTTTTTCTGCATTCCATCTTGTGTGATGTTATCCTACATAGTTTGTCTGATGATTCTCTAGTACTGTTTGTTAACCCCAAACATTCCCAGAGGTAGTTGTCACTAAATGTCCTATATACCTGAATAAGATCTCCTCTTAGCTATCTATAATAGACACTGTACAAGTCCAGATATTTTAGTCTCTCATAATAACTTAAATTTTCACATCCATGGATGACCTTGGTATATTTCCACTGTACTCTTTCCAGTTTACATATGCTTGTTTTCTTACAGGGTTTCCATATTGTTATTCCATACTCAAGTTTAGGTATAGTGTAACTAACAAACAATGACTTCATTATATTTGATTTCCTAGACTTTGTAAATCTTTTATACAACCTATCGTTCAATAACTATTATTAACCAATTGGTTGATATGATTAGAAAAACCCATAGCTGAATCTATCCATAATCCGAGGTCCTTAAATGAGTCTACAGTTTCAATCACTGTGTGCTGTATTAAATATTCACCTTTCAATTTATGCCTACCAAATCTCATATGCTTAGTTATTGATGCATATTATTTTCCTGTGCCCAAATGGTCAATTTCATCAAGTTATTTTGCAGACATGCCTTATCTGTAACACATGTAATCAGTTTACCCAATTTCAGGTAGTCTGCATATAGACTGTAGAATACCTCATATGAAAAAGTTAGGTCTGGCAGCTACAATCTAAACAAGTAAACCCTGTGGGATACCCTGACCATAACAAAGGATTTTGCCTGTCCAGTTGCTGTATGATACTTGCCATGTCCTGTGTGTAAGCCATACAGCTATCCATCTTATCAAGAGTACATCAATACCTAGTTGTACTAATTTATTGATCATTATGTGTGTGACCCTGTCAAATTCTGAAGTTAAAGCTATAAAAATTACATCATGGCACAATTGTTCATTCACAGCTGTTATTATATTGTTATAAAAAAATTGTTACAGGTGGTAATAGATTTGTTTTCAACATATGCATGCTGATATATGGTTTCAAGTCCCAACCTATCCAGTTCTGACAATAACTTATCCAATATTACCTTCTCCATTATTTTCCACAACATGAAAGTAGACTTAAGGGTCTATATGACTCTGAGTTTGTCCTGCTTCCCTTTCCCTTACAAACAGGTTTAATAAGCACGTGTCTTCCATCCTGAGGAATCTCCTCATATTTCTATCACCTGCATATTCTAACTGTTTCTTACTGAAACTGGTACACCTTGTTTGCTGTAGCATAGACTAGATCCAGGCCTGCTGAATCTAGCTTTGTTTGTATGCTTGTTGTTTGTTTATTTCCCTGAAATGCTAATTCCACCTAAAACGCGGCCTTTTAGCACTTTGTGGATCCCTAGTGATATCTGCATTGCTTACTGTACTTATTTCCTTGTTTCACTTGAAAGAAAGTTACTGTTTGTCGTTTTTGCATTTAAGTTACCTGTAACACATTGCATTTAAGTTACCTGGCACTTGCTCACTAAAGCAATTATATAAGTCAGCTCTAAAAAATTAAAAGCACTACACCCTCACAAACTCCCCTTGAGTACCTTGTTCCCCATTGGCCCTTTTTTCAATTATAAAGGAATTCCCAATACTATTCTAGCATGTCCAAAGGTCAGTTGTCAATCTCCTCTCCGGTCCAGCTGGTGAATCTGGGAATCTTGAGGCAATGTTACAACTGCATTTAAGTTACCTGGCACTTGCTCACTAAAGCAATTATATAAGTCAGCTCTAAAAAATTAAAAGCACTACACCCTCACAAACTCCCCTTGAGTACCTTGTTCCCCATTGGCCCTTTTTTCAATTATAAAGGAATTCCCAATACTATTCTAGCATGTCCAAAGGTCAGTTGTCAATCTCCTCTCCGGTCCAGCTGGTGAATCTGGGAATCTTGAGGCAATGTTACAACTGCCTCATGTACACAGACAACACTCTCCTCCTCCCAACAAATTCCAACACATGTGAGAGATGCAACCATATAGCCAAACTGGAGGCTAAGCTGTCTCAACTCAGTACTGGCGTAACCAGTCAGGAGGAGAAGGAAACCACACTCACTACAATTCCAGTCTCACATAGACCTACCACGACAACAAACCAAACACATAAACACACAAAAACATACTCGGAGGCTTTAAATAAAAATCTGCCTAAGCAGCAGAGACCTCCAAAGCAGACACCCAAGCAACCGCTATCCCAAAACAAAACACGTGCAACACATAGCTCACAAAGCCACTGTGCTGAACAGTCACAGCCCTTAAGGCTAAACAACACACCTGATACACTTGTAATAGGTGACTCTATCGTCAGGCACACTGACGTCCCGCTCATCAGGCTGAACAAGGAGAAGGTCACAGTGAGCTGCCTGTCGGGTGCTAGTATCCGCCACATAACACAAGCACTCAGGTCATTCCAAGGCAAGTACAAATATGACTCAGTCATTGTCCATGCTGGTGTGAATGACCTGAGACGTACCTCCCTGGACTACATGAAAAGAGACATAGAGGAGCTCTCTGAGCATGTAGCCCAGGCCGGTATGACCCTGACCTTCAGTAGCATCTTACCCTCACCAAGAATGATGCCACAATATGAAGACAAGATGATCAATTTCAACAATTGGCTTAAGTGTTGGTGTCATTCAAAGGGGATCCAATGCCTGTCAGCCTGGGATGACATGCTCGATAAGCCACGATGCTTCGCTAGGGACGGCTTGCACCTGTCACCCCTGGGCTTTCGGATATTGGCAAAGGCTCTTGCTACCCACATAGTGCCTTTTTTAGGCAAGGCTCAAAAGACAAACCCACCTCCATAGGTATCACAAGGGATAAGAAACTAAGAGTAATGCTACTCAACGCCAGAAGTGTAAACCTCAAGATGCACGCACTCGAAACTCTCCTTAGCATGGAGAACATCGATATCTGTGCAGTAACAGAAACCTGGTTCAAGGCTCCTGAGAGCACCCCAGCACTACCAGGTTATACCTCATACCATGCTTTTTGGCCCCAAAACTTGGACTGAACCACAAAAGGAGGGGAGTATCAATATTCGTCAAAGATACCCACACCTCCAGGTTGGTGGCACAGCACGAAGCATCAGAGACTATCCATGTGCAACTAACTGTGGGTAAAACTGCCTTCCAGTTTATAGCCTGCTACAGACCACCCTCCCAAACACAGGAACCCCACTCGGCCTTCCTGAGAATACTGGAAAATATGAAGGTCTCTCCAAACACCATTATATTGGGCGACTTCAACTACCCAAACATAGACTGGGAGCATTACTCTAGCTCCAACACCCTAGCCCAAAGGTTCCTAGAATTTATAAACTCAAATGCTATGGAACAACTTGTTACCACTCCCACAAGAGGGGAAAACATACTGGACCTGATCATCACCAACATGGGGACACTATGCTCCAGACCAGAAGTGTATCCCTCACTGGTAAGATCTGACCATAAACTAATCTCACTGGATATTCACATCCAGACTCCACCCCCTGCCCAGAAAACCACAGTGAAAAACTTCTCTAAAGCAAATTTCACACGCCTCAAAACCGAGGCGAAATCCTTCAAAGCCCCCAGGCCCGTGGAAAATACGGCCCAGACCGCAGAATCCTTTATAAACGCATTCTATGAACACCTTCAGGAATGCATGGATCATGCAATCCCAAATAAAACCAAGACCCAATCCTCCAAAGGCAGACGTCCTGTCTGGTGGACCCCAGCCATAAACAAACTATACAATAGAAGGAGGAAGCTACTACATGATAGAGCAAAATCCCAAAAAGGGAAGGCATCTCTGATCAGTATTAGCAAAAAACTACGGGCACTCATAAAATCGTCTAAGGCCAGCTTCGAGAGAAAAATTGCACAGGACACTAAGGATAATCACAAGGCTTTCTTTAGTTATGTTAGGAACCTGGGTGGGAATTCCCAGATATGCTCAGAATTAGTCCAAAATGACAAAAATACACCAAGCCCACAGTCATTGCGAACACCCTAGCTGACAGGTTCAGTGCAAACCCCCCCCCCCCCACCAAAAGGGCAAATATCTGTCCCAACAGAGTGCTGCCCCCGACATCTCAGATGCTCAGGTAAGAGCCACCTCTCCAAAGCAAAAACACAGCATCAATGGGACCAGATGGTGTCCTGGGCTGCGTCCTACATGAACTCCAAGAAGAGCTAAACCCAAACATAAAACTACTGTTCAATCTTAGCCTTACTACAGGATATGTACCCAAAGAGTGGCGTACAGCAACAGTGGTCCCTCTCCACAAAGGTGGTGCCTCAACGGATCCTGGAAACTATCGCCCCATAAGCCTGACTAGCTTGGTCTGCAAAGCTATGGAAAGGATCATCATGGACCTCATAAATAAAGATATTGGGGACCTACAGACACTGGATCCTACCCAGTTTGGCTTTGTTAAGGGCAGATCCTCGCCTCTTAAACCTGGTCGATTTCTTTGAAACAGTCACCAAGGCCATTGACGAGGGGAAGGTGGTCCACACAGCCTACCTGGACCTCACAAAAGCCTTTGATACAATACCCCACTCGGGCATTATAGATAAGCTCACCAGCATAAATATAAACCCCTATGTCACTAGATGGGTTGCAAACTGGCTCAAGGACAGAACCCACATGGTTAGAATTGCTGGAGCCATGTCAGACTACAAACCAGTTACAAGTGGCGTCCCACAAGGCTCAGTCCTGGGACCTCTCTTGTTCGGTATATATTTCTCGGCGGTACAGGCCAACACGGAAGGACTGTGGCTGACAAAGTTCGCAGATGACTGCAAACTGGGCACCATAATCAACTCTCCAGCCGACACAAGCATCCTCCAAAAGGGCCTCATAGAAACAGACAACTGGTGCCAGAGCCATGGCCTCAAGCTAAATGCCAAAAAGTGTATAGTCATCCCTTTGGCAAAAACAGTGCCCACAAATTACCACATAGGTGGTAATCCATTAAGTACAGAAGAAGTCATTAGGGACCCAAGTTGATAGCAATCTCTCATTTGACAACCACGTGGCCAAAGTGGTTAGAAAAACATTTTATATAGCCCACCTAATCATGAAGGGATTCACATCTAGATCAGGGGAGGTCATCGTGCCTCTTTACTCATCCCTCATCAGGCCCATAATTGAGTACAATGCCCCTTTTGGGATGTACCTTACCAGACACCTGCAGCAACTGGAAAGACCCCAAAAGCACCTCACCAAGAGGATCAAAGGGCTCAAACAGATGCCATATGCTGCCCGGTTAAAGAAACTCCAGCTCTACTCAGTGGCACACCGCCTGCTCAGAGGCGATCTGTGCCTGACGTATAAAGCCATGTCCAACCCGGAATTAATGGACATGCTGCACCTCAGAAAATCCAAATCCCATCGAGCTACGTGCTCGAGAGACTTGAACCTCAGCATTGAAATAAATAGGACATGCTGGAGGGACAGATTCATAACCCAGAGGCTCCCTTCACTCTGGAATAAAATCCCAGTCCAAGTTAGGCAGAGTCCCACATTGACTCTCTTCAAGAGGAATCTTGATGAGTGGATGGGAGATCGTAGGTTTACCCTGGCTATCACTTCTGTGTCACTGTTAGACAGAGGCACAGTATACTAACCTCAAAAAAAGGCATAGCAAAATTAATTTAAAATGGGTGGCGAAAGCCAAACACACTCTGGCTAGGCTTATAAATGCCCTAGGGCAGATAGCCTAGTATGAACCTATGAACCTATGAACCTAGTGAATAACAGAAATAATGATACTGTAAGTTTTTGCTGAAGTGTTCTCAGTTCATTGTTACTAATTCTGTCTCCCCCTGTGCTTTGGTTGGATCCTGTTTGTACAGTTCTTTTTCAATATAATCTAATCTGATTCCAATATCTGGGGTTACCTGGGTGTCACTAGGACAACTTACCACCCCTTTTGTCGAGCCAAACTGTTTTGCATAATATTTTGTAAATATATCTATGATCTGTTGTGTCTGAGAATAAATTTTAGAATCTGCACACAGTTTATCAATTTGTGTGTCTTTACTTCTTCCACATCTTATGTGTCTATGAAAAGGTTTCCTATTATGCTCAATATCTTTATATACATTTTCTTCAATTTTTCTTGATCTTGTCTCGCACCATGCTTAATCTGTTTGTCCAGCTTGATTATTTAAATTTTCAAAGCTGTAGTTTGACTTCTCTTCCATTTCTTATATTTTTTGTCTCTCATCTTAATCAGATAACTTGTTCTTATGGAAATATATCCGCCTGACGTATGCCTAAATCATGATGTTAAACATTTTTTTTTTGATTTTTTGCACTCAATCAATTTCTCTTTCAGAACTTTCCTCATTTCATCTGCAGTTGTTCCACTGAACACCTCATGCCATTTTAGTTTTGCATGTATTGTTATGCTCTAGGATGATCACAACCATTCATGGGATATTCAAAAATTGCACTAGCACTAAAAATGGCATAGTTTTTATTTTTGTCTTTTACTTTTCTTATTTTAGTTAATGTTTTATTCAAATATTTGTAAAGATCCACAATGGATAGCATGCATGCATTATTTTTATTTCAGCATTTTTGGCCGCTATGGAACAGAATGTCAACTGCTACTAGTTGGTAACACTCCTCAACCTTCAACACCGGGAGATTCTCCTGCCCCCTTCATGGATCTACACCAAAACCTTTCTGTTGCCTGAGTGGTGAATGAGGCAGCCCAGTTTAGCATCATAACTGGGACCATAGAAAATATTTATATGCAGCACTCAGTTTTCCAGTTCAACACCTGATGAAGAATGACATAAAACTATTACTGCCAAGAATGTCATCTGTCAGCATGTACCTCTAGTATTTGAAAGCATGGGATGCATACCCCAATATCATCACCAGACTTCCACCCCTGCTTATGACACACCCCTTATCCTGAATAATGATAATTATTCTAAGTATATAAAGCAGAGAATTTGGTTGGGAAATGTAGAAATTGGGGATGTAAACATAGCTTTTACTAGGGTCTGAGCAACTAGAATGATGACAGATACTGAACTACATATGTGTAATTAAAAAACTGTTTACTTCAAAATACAGATTGATTTAAACTTTGTGATCAGAATATTATCCTCAAAATTCCAAATCAATGTTATGGCCTAGGTTATTCATTTCACGGTTATCAAATAAAAAGGGGACATTCAGTTTAAGTGGAAGGGCATATTAAAGAGCATCTCAGCTGACACAGGGCTTTATTCAATAAGTAGATTTTCATTGTGTCACAGACCATCAATCATAGCCCACTGAATGTTGGCCGCGTGAATCATGAGAAAGCCTTTTAAACTTACGTCTTGCAGAGGGGTAAGTCCAGCTCTCCATTCTGTATGTGATTGGTCATTTGAAGTTTGCTGGATTGTGATCAATGATATAAAATTAAAATTATATAATGCACCCCCAGTTTTATCTCCACTACCTCTCTGTCTAAGTATCACAATTCTCCTTCAGTATTTGTTTCAACATATGGAAGAACTACAACCACAAATATGTTGCCCCTCTGGTAACCACAGGTAAGCCCCATTCCTTTTTCCCCTTACTATATGAGAGTACTAGTACTGCCCATTCAAATTTATAATGTTCTGTGTCTGCTTACCCCTTCAGCTGCTCTTCTAGACTGACCCTGCACAGCAAATAATTTATTCTGAAGGCATATACTTTCCTGTAAATGTCCAAACACCCCACAAAATGTCCAAATTCCACAGAAAAAAATGATGTACGATCCAGGCAGCAGCAGAGCATATGTCAGAATTTCCTATTTCTTAAACAAATACATTAAGCACTTTCGGCTCACCACTGTAGCCTTCATCAGAATACATCTACTATGTGAACATTTTATTTTTAAAAACACCATTAACCAATCATTGCATTTTCCCTAATTAAACCTATTATTACATTGCTTAAACCTTAAACATACAGGTTGGGAGGGTGGCCTAATGGTTAAGGTGTTTGCCTTACAAGCACAAGGTGCAGGGTTTGAGGCTCACAAGGGATAATTGGCTAAGCTTAAAATGCCTCGTAAGGGCAGACAGCTTAGTATGAATCTATGAATAAGATTTAAAAAGTCAATAAACTACAGCACACTATCCTGTATAAAATATAATCATTCATTAAGAATCTACTTTCATAAAACATAACATATTTCGCAAAAAACATACTCAAGACATATTGAAAAATGTTCTAAAAATATTTTAAAATTTATTCACCTTTTCCTGTAATATTGGGGCTATAGATGTGGTTTCGTTTAACCCAGAAAGAACATTGCTGCTGTTTTGAACTGCCATTGGGTTTCTTTCTTTTTTAACAAGTTTTTCCAGTCCCCCTCCCCTTGGGTCCATTTTCACTTGTTGAAGTATACCAAATGAAAATTTGTTAAAATGTGTGCAATTCTGGGAGTGTTTAAATAAAGCACTCGTTGTTTTCTTATTTTTGATGTCATTTCCATGTCCATACATTCTATCTTTAAAGGCTCGTTCTGTCTTTCCTACATAGAATGCAGAACACGTGTCACAGACTGCTACGTATACTACTCCCTTACTCAAGCAATTCCCTTTAATGAACTGTACCTTGCTCCTAAACTTATTGTTTAAAATAATAGAATTTTCTTTATTAATATTGGAACATTGTTTGCGACTTCCACAGGGCCTAGTTCCTGTATAGAAACCCTTTCTAGGCTTGATTTTCTTTTACAACAACCCTTTAATATTCATTCCTGTTTTATTTACAAAATTGGGACCACCACCTATCTTATGAAATACCTCTTTATTTGTTTTGAAAATACTCCAATTTCTATACAAAGACTTCTTAATTTCATTGGAAATGTCGTTATGTTCCAAAACACAGGCTTTATTATATTTACATCTTTTTAAACAATTTACGTTGTTGTTTTTCTGTAAGCCCACACCAAGCAGGGGTGGATACACTGTACACCACTTGTATACTTCCATTAATACTTCTGTTAATAATTCCTTGGGGTGTCCCCTTTCCTCAAACATTTTTTTGTATTTTATTAAACTCTTCTGATACATCCTCATAATGTGATGTCATCCTTGCTACTCTCACTGCTTGCCCTTTTACTATACTTCTCTTCTATGTATAAGGGAGATTACTGTCGAAGGGTAAATATGTATTACAAAAAGGGTCTTTTCTATATATCCGAGACCTAAATCCATCTCTATTTTGTATAATTCATATATCTATGTAATTAATGCTTTGTTTGTTATAGCTGTATGTAAATTCGAAGAATCCCGTTGTTCCCACCAAATATGCCACAAAGTCTTTAATTTCTTCTACAGTACCATTCCATATTACAAAAATATTGTCCAAAAATCTGGAATATAATTTTATTTTGTTCTAGAAAGGACTATTAAATACGAAGGCAGACTCCCAACCTAATAGGACTATATTGGTGTAGACAGAAGCACAAGCTGCCCCCATCGCTACACCACAAACTTGTTGATAATATTCCCCCTCAAAAAAGATGAAATTATTTTCCAATATTAGGCTCATAATTTCACACACCAAAGTAACTTTACTGTGACTGATTTTAGAATATTAGAACAAAGCCTCCTGAAAAAATTGCAAGCCGTCCCTTTTAGGTATCACTGTGAATAAATCCTTGACGACTATAGTCAAAAATATGAAGTCTTCGTGTTACACAAAAGGGAACATTTAGTGAAGGATTCTTGGGAATTCTTAGGACTGTTGAAAAAAGAGTTATGGGAAGAAGACTTGATATTTTTGACTATAGATACATGGAAAGGTAGTTATGTTCCAAAACACAGGCTTCACAATACTTGTATAATGTCCCTGATATATGTATTTTAACTCTCTAACAGCTACAACACCATGGTTAATGGTATGTATAATGTCTGCAATGCCCAGTGTCCCCATAAACTGCTTATGAAACCAGCTAAGCTTTGCTTAAAAGACATTTAATTGAGATTCTAAAACCATGCTTTTCTTATCTTTTCCAAGTTACATACATATGTCCACAATCTCTAGCTGCTTAAATGCACTGCTGAATATTCACAAGTCATTACAATGATTACATTTAATAGCACTTATTTCATTTCATCAGTCAGGCCACTGCAGCACAGGAGGTAGCACTGTCAGGTGCCAGTACAGGTAACAGTCTGGGCATCTGGCTGGTGGTGCACTCTTCTGCAGTGTGACTTTAAATGAGTTAAAGCACAGTGACAACAATGCCTCTTAAAGCAGGATGCCATCTTGTAGAGGTTAGTAGAGTCTGTACAATCACAGATTATTTTAAACTTTTATTTCTGTTATTTCTACTAAAAACTCTATTATATTTGGCACAGAACTGCATTTCATTTCATTGACATAAGAACACAAAACTTTTCAGTCTGACAAGCTGTTCTGGGCTTTATTCTAGGCTGATTGCTCTTGATGCCAACTATGAAGAGAATTTCTTTCTGTTTTAACAGATAACAAAATAATAGAAGGTTGCTATAATTCAAATAGATAGTTTTATAGCACTTGACCCCAACTAATGTGCACAGGATTACAAATGCAGATGCTGATGGTCACTTTAGTGCTGTTGTGATTAAATTAATTGTAGGTACAGGTTTACCATAAAAAAGATAAGTGTAATCAGCTCTAAGAGGATTATCTTTGTAGGATATTGAACATTCTTTGTCTTTTAATGGGTGGAATATAGTGCTTTGAATCTGAAAAATACTTAATTAGAGTGACAAAGTTGATGCTGTTTCTTACTTACTTTCTGTTGGTCAGGCTTTCTCTCAAAAAAGAAGAGGATAGGTGACACATGGCTTGTCTCACTCATAAAAATGCTCTTCAAGGAGTGATGACCCTCACTGAATGCTAAGAAATGCTACTTCACATTTAATTATTTTTTTCACATTTCCTGCCCAAATTTTGCAGCTTTCTACAGCTGAAGCTGGGTCTTTTACATGCAGCTAGGCATGTGACCATTTTGTTGTAATTTGAACAATACAAATTTAGATTATAAATATTTAATAATTACTGAGTCAGAAGTAATATACATACATCCTTTATGTACAGCTGCAGGTTAAGAGATGTATTCCCATTTATAAAGTACACACACTCCTGCATTACAATGTTTGCATATATACTTCTTTGCCCCCATCTCACCTTCATTATGTGGGTTAACCCTAACCCTGTCCCTAATTTTACCCACACATCACATTATGAAAACCCTTTTCTCTAACAGTACCACTACACAAAGCACTCAGACATAGGCACACACACACACACACACACACACACACACACACACACACACACACACGCATACAAGCATGCACACTTACGCACACTTATGCACACGCACACACACACGCACACACACGCACACACATATATGCACACGCACACACACGCACACACACACACACACACACACACACACACACACACACACACACACACACACACACACACACACACACACACACACACACAAATGCACATGCCTATGCACACACACATAAGCATCAGAAAACATTCCCGCTTACATAGCCCTGACTCTACTGCTAACTCTGAAACACTTCTTGAAACACGGGGCAGAATCTCTATACCACACCCTTACTCTAAATGTAACCCGCAAACACATATACCCTAAAATGTATCCCACCTACCCTAATTCCAATCGGCAAGCCTTTGCACGCACTTCCAACCTAATCCCATTTGTCTTACACAAAATATTCCAGCTTCCACAGGAATATATGATAAATATCCTGAGCACAAATTGAAAAATATCTTGCTTCGGCAGTCACTCATCTCTGCCAATGGCAGTTTCAGATGTTTCAGTCAGTGTCCAAAACTATTTTCTTCAGCTAATTTATTTTTTCCACTTTTTCTCAGGGACTTTCTATTAGTTCAGTTTATGATAATCAAGACTAGACAATCAGTTATATGGATCACCTGAACTCCAGCTTCTAGATATACTGACAGCACTGCATGGAATAAATGTTCTTCATTCTGTTGATGACAGTCTTCTTTTACTGCTCTATTACTGGCCGACTCTGTCAAAAGGCTTACAATATTCTGCCATAAGAATTACAGCTTTTCTCTGGCACTATCAATCAACAGTTTTAGGCAATTGCAGCTCCAGGATGCAGTTTACTGAAGTTCTTTTCTGACAGTCAGTTAAATACCCTCTACTAGAAATCAAAAAACACTCATACCTACTAAATCGATGACATTTTCTGATGAAAAAGTCAACCTGAACATGCTTGCTTGACTTAAGAAATACAGACTTCATTCTGCATAAAAGTAGTTGTGCTCACTGTAGCAGCTGATAACACTTTTTATCATTTTCCACAGTGAGATAAATACATAGTGCCTACAGCATCTCAAGTGCCAAGCTGTGAAACTTAGAAAAATTATTGCTGATATTAAACATCTTTGCTAACCATTTTAAAGAGCGCTAGTTTATACAGAACTAGATATATAGCTATCTTGCTTTCTATAAACTGATATTTAGCAGAATATTAAGGTGAAATAAAATGAAATTTGATAAAGTTTTATTTGCTTATGTACTATCATTTCTTTGTATTTCCATCAAACATCATCTAAAACTGTAATTATTTTTCATAGGTTCATAGGTTCATAGGTTAGTACTAGGCTATCAGCCCTAGGGCCTATACAAGCCTAGCCATAACAATTCCCTGGCTATTTCTTCCCACACTGTTTACTTCCCTGGACCCCTGTCTAGCAGGGTGACTGATGTGATCCCGGGGTGAATTTTCTTTCTCCCATCCAGTCATCAAGGTTCCTTTTGAAGATGGGCAAAGAGGCGCTCTGCTTGAGATGTATAGGCAGTCTATTCCAGAGTCTGGGGAGTCTCTGGGACAGGAACTTAT
The DNA here is from genome assembly GCF_019279795.1 of Protopterus annectens. Taxonomy (NCBI): domain Eukaryota; kingdom Metazoa; phylum Chordata; order Ceratodontiformes; family Protopteridae; genus Protopterus; species Protopterus annectens. The sequence goes on along the minus strand of NC_056732.1, from coordinate 788,842,798 downwards.
CCCTCCAGCATGTTTTGTTTATTGTGATGACAAGGTTTAGATCCTTGGAGTGTATGGCTTTGAGGGATTGGGATTTCTTTAAGTGTAGCATGTCCAACAGCTCTGGATTTGACATGGCCTTGAATGTTAAGCAGAGATCGCCTCTGAGTAGACGATATGCGACAGAGTATAGCTAGAGTTTTTTAAGCCGGTCAGCATAGGGCATCTAGTTTAGGCCTGTGATTCTTTTAGTGAGGTATTTCTGCGGCCTTTCTAGTTGTTGCAGATGTCTTGAGAGGTACATAGCAAATGGGGCGTTGTAATCTATAATGGGTCTAATGATGGATGAGTACAGTGGGACAATGACCTCCTTTTTTCTGGATGAAAAGCCCTTAGTGATGAGGTGCACCACATAGAAGGATTTCCTGACTGTTGTGGCGATGTGGTTATCGAAGGTAAGACCACTGTCCACCTGTGTCCCTAAGTCTCTTATCACACTTTTGGTGTTTAATGTACTGCTACCTATGTGGTAATTCGTGGGTACATGTTTTTTCCCAAAGGGGATAACTATACATTTCTTGGCATTGAGCTTGAGCCTATGGCTCTGGCACCAAGCATCTATTTCTGTAAGGCCCTTTTGTAGAGTATCCACATCATTTGGGGATTCAATAATGGCTCCCAGTTTGCAGTCATCTGTGAACTTTGTTATTCAGAGTCCCTTAGTGTTGGCCTGTACTTCAGTGAAGTAGATGCCAAACAAGAGCGGTCCCAGGACTGAACCCTGAGGAACTCCACTTGTCACTTGTCTGGAGCTGGATTTGGAGTCGGCTACTTTTACAGTGTGGGTCCTGTAAGTAAGCCAGTTGGCAACCCATCGAGTGACATAGGGATTAATGCCCAACTTAGTAAGTCTATCTATGATTCCAGAGAGGGGGATGGTGTCAAAGGCCTTGGTGAGGTCCTGGTAGGTTGTGTGTGTGGACCACCTTATCCTCATCCACGGCCCTGGATACTGATTCGAAGAAGTAAATCAGGTTCAGGAGACAAGATCAGCTCTTCTCGAACCCAAAATGGGTGGGGTCCTGTGTTTGAACGTTGTCAATGTCTTTGTTTATAGGTTCCATGATAATACATTCCATGGCCTTGCAGATCAGGCTCGTCAGACTGATGGGGGGTAGTTCCAGGGATCCCCCCTTGTGGAGTGGGATAACATTACTTAGCCTTCCTCTACCTCCCCATCATCCCATCTCACCCTCCTCATCCTCCCTTCCACCAACAGTCACTACACAAACACCTCTCTATCTATTTACTAAACATGCAAAGCCTCACTAACAAAATCACTGATCTCCAAACTTGGATTGCCCATACCACTCCTCATATCCTAGCCTTATCAGAAACTTGGCTAAAACACCACATAACAACCAAATAAATACTCCCACCTAGCTATAATATCTACCACTCTGATAGAATCTCAAAAAAGGGTGGTGGCATTGCCATTCTCTATGCTGATTACCTTAACCTCTCACCTTTCACCATCCCTATTCCAAACTTCCACCAAGCCTCCATATATATCCCCCCAGGAAAGAATATCCTACTCCGGAATCTATCCTATCCTGGTTCTCACATGATATACCATATGAAACCCTCTTCCTAAGCAATGTTAACATCAACTGGAACAAACTTACTACTGACTCTCCACAACTTAGTATCAACCTACAGGGATTCCACCAACTGATAACATCCCCCACCCACCTGCACACTACCTGTTCTTCCAACTCTACCATTGACTGGATTCTCACAAACTCTCCTAACCTTTGCCACAATCCAACTACCTTACCAAACTCATTAAGTGACCATCTTCCTACCTCCATCCTATGACACTCTGCCCAAGTACCTAAACCACACTCCTATAGAGACTGTCATAAACTCTTCAACTTTAATACCACCCAATTCAATTCTGTTCTCTCTAGTGTTGACTGGTCCATCCTCAAACAGATATCTCTCAATGAAGCAGTACTTAAATTTAATCATATCTTCCTAGATACCCTTAACTCCCTTGCCCCCACCAGGAATATCCTATTACCCCTGTAGGAGCCATTCCCCATGGATAGCATGCTTGCCCAACAGTTAACCAAATTCTCACTCTGTTCAGGACAAGCTTCGCACTTCTGTGATTTCCAAGGAACGAGAAACTTTTTACAATCGAGAAGTGTCCGGGATTTTTAAAATAGCTGCAGCTGTTTAATGCTTGCTCCTTTCCAGCATATTGTGCTTCTCATTCCCCTCTGGACAAGCCTCTCACTTCTGTGACTTCCAAGTGATGAGAAACGTATTACAATCGGGAAGTGTCCAGGATTGTTTAAAATAGCAGCAGCTGTTTAACAGCTCACTCCTTTCCAGAATATTGTGCTTCTCACTCCCCTCTGGACAAGATTCTCACTTCTGTGATTTCCAAGGGATGAGAAACTTATTACAATCGGGAAGTGTCTGGGATTGTTTAAAATAGCCACAGCTGTTTAATGGCTTGCTCTTTTACAGCATATTGTGCTTGTAGGTGGCTTTCTTAAGCACCAGCATTGCTTACTGCTACATATTTGCTGCATAATTCTCTTCTGCTTGTATTAGCAAAGCCTGCTCTGGGCAAGCACATTACAGAGTGGTTTGGTCCAAAACCAAAATACAAATAAAATAAATAAAAAACAAATAACTAAATCTCCTTACTTAGCTCCCATATAGTGCATTATCTCTATCTGTAGCTTACCCTGTCCCATCTCCTGATCTAAAGCCCTCACCTTCTTTCTGAACTATCCCACTGTTTTTAATCCAGTACAAACCCCAGGTTTTCCCTTCCTCTTTTACTGTAATCAGGCTAAGTAACTGTGAAGCTCCTAGGGCCTGACTGATTGTTTTCTCTGATACTTTCTGCTGCAAGGCCACCCCATTGGCCACATTGTAATATTGCAGCACCAGGTATCACTCATCTGCCCAGGAATTAATGCACCATAACATGAAGTACGAGGTTTCAAGTATCGCTAAGTAAAAGTATGCCGTTTTTTAAACATCCTGTTACCCCTGCAGGAGCCATTCCCCACGGATAGCATGCTTGCCCAACAGTACACCAAATTGTAGATACACTGCTCAACAATTACTAAATTTTAACCCAAAACTGTTATGATTGTTGTAGTAAAAGTGCAATGTATGCTATAGTTTGATAAATTGTGATCACAGCTGACATCGGAGTTCATAAAAGAACTCCTCGCTACTGCAAGGGCTTCACGCTGCTGTGTTAAAGATGTAATAGCCCTCATTTCTTTTTTTGTGTAAATGGGCTTTCAACATTAATGATTTTTGCTTTTGTACTTGTAAAGGCATTGGTATAGGTCGATAAATACTGTACATATGTTTCATTTCTCTGCATTTTCACTCATTATAATGGGATAAAATCAATGTTATTGTGTAAGAAGTGTATTAACGGTGCATGTCTAGCTATGTGATTGCTTATGCAATTGTGGCAGACAGGAATTTATCTTTAAAATTGACCTTATGCATTTACAAAGACAAAATAACTGCCCTACATAGACCCAAAGTTTTTTTTTTAGACGGACTGCCTGTCCCTTATACTGCACTGTTTGCTTTCTGTACCTACCTAGAGCTACCTAAATCATATGGGGTATTTAGCAAGCACATATTGTGCTGTTTAATCTAGTAAGTACCAATGAATGTGTAAACAGCTAATAACCCCCCCTGTATCTTTCTTTTTCCTTCTAGCTTACTCCCCTCTGGACAAGCTTCTCACTTTTGTGACTTCCAAGGTACGAGAAACTTATTGCAATTGGAAAGTGTCCAGGATTGTTTAAAATAGCCACAGCTGTTTAACGGCTCACTCCTTTCCAGCATATTGTGCTTGTAAGTGGCTTTGTTAAGCACCAGCATTGGGTACTGCTACATATTTACCGTATAATGCTCTTCTGCTTGTATTAGCAAAGCCTGCCCTGGGCAAGCACGTTACCGAGTGGTCTGGTCCAAAATCAAAATACAAATAAAATAAATAAAAACCAAATAACTAAATCCCCTGACAGATTGTTTGCTCTGATACTTTCTGCTGCAGGGTCAGCCACTCTCCGTTCACCATCACTACGCTTAGGCTCACTCCACTCCCCTACCCTATTCATTTATTTTCACCTTCTTGTCTCTTCCCACCTAATTGACCAATCACACTGCATACTTGCACTCTCACCTCCCACCATTCACACCACTTCCCCTACCCACAACACATACTACACACTCCCCATTCCCTCCCCTTCATTTCCCTTACCTACACTCCCACATTACATACCATTATTCTACTCACATCCTTCTAAACTCCCCTCTCCACCAACCACTCAAATCATGCTCACAAATGTAATAATCATTGCATTTCTCTTACTACTTTCTCTCTTTACATCATACCATTTCAATGCTCACTATGTCAGAGCATAATCTACCTCCTCCTGCACTAATTACACACACACTCTGATACTTCTTTCTCTTAACATCTCTCCCTCTTTGTACAATACCTCCATCTCCCACTGCTTTCTGCTACAAAGTACTCCAAATAGCCCCCCTCTGTAACCTTAGACCCAAATTGTCACACATTTCAAATAAACACTACCCACCCAAACTCAACTTACCACAAACTTTACTGTTACTAGCTGATGACATCCATCCTAACCCTGGCCCTACTCCAATACACCTACTCCCATTCCAACAACAACCCCCTCCTACTCATCTAACCAATACTCCCTTATCCTCCCCCTCCCTCCACTCTACCAAACACTTAACCATTATGGCAATCAACATTCAAAACCTTGCTATCAAAATTACTGACCTGCATGCATGGATCTCCCAGTATTCCCCCCACCTACTTATTCTTTCTGTAATCTGGTTAAAAACCCACATATCCAACTCTGAAATTCTTCCCCCTGGGTATTGCATCAATTGTCTAGACAAAACCACTAAAAAAGGTGGAGGTGTAGCAATTCTTTACTCTCAACATCTCACCCTTTCCCCTAATACCATTGATCTTCCTGATTTTCACCCAGCAGAAATACTCCTAGTAAATTACCACCTAAACAACCACAAAAACTTGCCATTGTTACCATTTACATTCATCCAGGTAAGAATATCCAAATTCTAGAAAATATTCCTAACTGGCTATCTCAAAACCTACCCTATGAAACTTTACTTCTAGGAGATGTGAACATAGACTGGAAACTCCTTAAAGCCCCATCACCTGCCCAAAGTATCAACCTGTTTGGCTTCTCCCAACTTATCTCCACCCCCACTAGAATCTCCAAACACTCCAGTCTAGGAAAAGCAATTGACTGGATCCTCTGTAACAGCCCGCAACACTATCACAAGCCCACCACACTACCTGATGCACTAAGCATCCATCTACCCATTAGCATAGAGAGATACCCACCCCAACAACAGAAACCACATCTATATAAAGTCTGTTGTAAACTCAAAGATTTCAACCCCACCTCTCTCAATGATGGTCTCTCTGTCATTAACTGCTCCCTTCCTCTTGAGGAAGACATACTTGAATTCAACTGCATCTTTGTAAACACCCTCGACACACTGGCCCTCTCATGCAAAATTAGAATAAAATCAAACTTCACCCAATGGTTCAGTAAAGACACCCACAAACTAATGCACAAATGAGATAATGCCTGGAAAATTTGGTTAAAAAGTAAATCTCCCAATCACCTCCAAGTGTTTAAAGAACTTAGGCATCTGGCCAAAAAAAGAAACCTACAAAGATAAAAAGTCCTTTTATGCTAAGCCAAGACCTCCACTCATTCAAATCCTTAATATTTCTGGAAACATATCAACTCCATCCTATATCCTGGTAAACCCCAAACTCTCAATCCTTACCCAAACCTTCCTGACCATGAGACCGACTCTCTCCTTAACCAATTCCTTATAGACTCTATCAACAAACTGACCAACACAGGCCAAAATCCCACCCAAATTCTACCCCACAACCTAATACCTCATACTATTTACAAAAACAATAATCTCACCTTAATCTCTATCTCTATATCCTATATAAAATCTCTACTCCTCAAACTTAAACTGTGTTCCCTCTCTGCAGACAAACTACCTCTCCCCACTTCCTCAAGCTTGCCTCAACATCCATCACCTATCCAGTCTCTATACTCATTAACCATTCTATAAAAGAAGCCACTGTACCCAAAATCTGGGAATCCTTTTACATTATCCCCCTTCACAAATGAGGCAACTCTAATGATCCCACCAATTACTGACCAATTGCCATACTCTCTGCACTACCCAAAATACTAGAAAAGTGTATTCACAATCAAATCCTTAGTTACCTCCAACAAAACAACCTCCTGTCCTCTACCCAACATGGCTTCCGACCTCACCATAACACTTCTACAGCCCTGGTATCCTTCACCCATGCCATTGCCGAATTTAGGAACAGTAATAACTTAGTCTCATGGCTGTTCCTCGACTTATCTAAGGCATTTAACACAATATCCCATTCTAAACTTTTGATCAAACTGGCTAACCTCAACCTATCCAGCTCAGCTCTCTCATGGATCTATAATTTCCTCACTGGCCACCTTCAGTCAGTTAAATGGCAATCCTCCTGCTCTCCTTTCTTACCTACACAAACTGGTGTACCCCAGGGTTCCATTCTTGGACCTCTCCTCTTTAACATCATTACCAATGACCTTCACTCCTCAACCTCCCTCTCCAGCCTCATTCAGTATGCTGATGATTCCACCCTTATCACATCTGCTAACTCCTTCACACTTCTCCAAACACACACACAGCAATCCTTCCATCTTGTAAAATTGGCTAAAAATCAATCAGCTTATTCTGAACTCCAAAAACAAAACAATGCTACTTCTCTATCTCCCAAAAAATAAGGACCACCTCAAGGCTAATTCTCCACCTCCTCTCTAAATGACACAATGATCAATGTAGACAATTACACAAAATTACTTGGTATGACTATTGATGACTAGTTAAAATTTGACGTGCACATTCACCAGGCAATAAAAAAAACTAATAAAAAACTAGGCTTGTTATACCACAACTCAAAATTCCTCTCTGCAGTATCTAGAGAATCACTTGCCCAAGCCTACCTCCTCCCTAGCCTATTCTATGGTTCACCTGTCCTCAATAATCTTCAGTCCTGTTTACTCTCTAGACTTGAGCAGACCTACAACCAAATTGCCAAATTTGCAGCTAACTTCCCCAACTCAGCCCACCACTGCTGAGCCCTCCATAAGCTTAAATGGCTTGAATTCTCCCATCACATAAAACTGTCCCAAATACAGCTAACCCACTGTATACTTAACAAACCCACTTCCTGCCTCTCCTTCTCAAATCTTTTCACACACTATTCCCCCCTGCACCCCCTCCATTGCTCTGAGAAATTTCTTCTAGAAACATTTACATCTAAACTGAACATAGGAAATCTCCTATATAAATCTTCCATCTCAAAAATCTGAAACAGCCTACCCTCTAACCTGTGAAACATCACTCAAGCAACAAGTTTCAAAAAAGAGCTAAAATTATTCTTCCAAACTAACTGGATATGCCCATGCCAGGATCCCACCTGATCATCCTACTCCTGCCTCATAAATACTGTATCTTAATCACATTTAACTAACCTCTGAATTTCCTGTATGGTTAATGCATAACCTTGTGACACTGTGTATAACTACCATATATGACCAAACAACTCTTCCAATTTCTGTAAGGCAAATGCCTTTCAACCATAGTTTGTATATTCTTTTGTTTACAGTCTGAGCTATGCTATTTCTTATTCTTGTATTAATATGCTGTTTTACTTATTTTTGTATTACTGTTTATATATCTTTTACTGGAGGATTTCTCCTAGGGACTCCACTGAAAATGAGCTATAACTGCTCAGTTGGACCAACCCAGTTAACAAATGTGAAAAAAATAAATAAAATAAAATTTTGCTCCCTAGCTTGTTAAGGAAAGTAGATCCTTTATGCATAAACGTGATAATGCTTGGAAAGCCTGGACTAAGACCAAAGAACTTCCCCTGTTAAGTACAAAGAACTTCAGAATCTTGTCAAAAAATATGTTAACAGGGACAAAAAATCCTATTATAACTCTCCCTAGATTAACAGCAAATCCAATCCATGGAAATTTTGGACTACCTTAAATACAATTCTTCATCCAGGCTGCCCTTCCAATCACCTTTCACAAATAACACTCCTCTAGAAACTGCTACCTTTCTCAACAGATACTTCATTGACACTGTCCAGAAACTTACACCCTTTAACTCCAACACAAATACCCCCCTACCCCTCCCAACCCTCACAACAATAACCTCTTTACCTTTCTACCTGTGCCTACTTCCTACATTAAATTACTCCTACAGAAACTTAAACTTTCCTCAAACTAGCCGCTGAATCCATAGCTTACCCAGTATCCCTATTAATCAATAGATCTTTTCAGGAAGCAACAGTGCCAGAGATTTGGAAATCCTTCTTCACCATCCCCCTACATAAATGGAGGAACTCAACTAACCCATCTAACTTTAGACCAATTGCCATCCCCTCCCCTTTCTCCAAAATACTCGAAAAATGTATACATACAGAGGTTTTAAGCTATCTCCTCCAGCAAAACCTGCTCACACCCTCTCAACATGGCTTCCGGCCTAACCACAGCACTGCTACAGCCCTCCTAGCTTTTACACATACTGTAGCCAAGGCCCGTGATAACAACCAACTCATATCCTGTCTTGTCCTTGACCTCTCCAAAGCCTTTGACACTGTCTCTCATCCTTTACTTCTATCTAAACTTGCTAACCTCAATCTATCTGCTTCTGCCCTAGCCTTTTTCTCTAGCTACCTGTCTCATAGGCAACAATCTGTTTGATGGCTCTCCTGCTCACCCTACCTTTCAGTGACTTCCGGTGTACCCCAAGGTTCCACCTTGGGACCCTACTGTTCAACATCTTTACTAATGAACTTCATACTTCCTGCAAAGAATCTGTCCTAATCCAATACTCTGGTGATTTAACTCTTATCTACACTTCTAGCAATATCTCTGACCTGCACACTCTTACCCAAGATAGCTTTCTATCCATTGAAAAGTGGCTCTCCGATAATTTACTCATCCTAAACCCCCCAAAAAAACAAACTCCTGCTATTCCTCCCTCACTCTCTCTGTCACCTTAAATCAACCTTTGTCATCACATCCTCCAATATATCCATCATACAACCTGACTCCCACACAAAGCTCTTAGGTACCATCATTGATGATGAACTTAAATTTAGCTTACATATCCTCCAAAGTATAAAAAAACCTCACCAAAAATTGGGTTTGATCTATTGCAACAGAAAATTCTTAACCTCTAATGCCAGACTGTCCTTGGCACAGGCTCCTCTCCTCCCCTCCCTTGTCTATGCTGCCCCAATCCTAACTAACTTACAGTCCACTACCCTGGCCAAACTCCAACAAACATACCACAACATAGATGGATTTGTCACAAACTCCCCTTATAACTCACATCATTGCCTTGCACTCAGCTCACTACAATGGCTTGAACTTCCACAACAAATTCTCCTATCCCAATTACAAATCACTCACTCCATACTATACAAACCATCCTCCTGCCCTGCTCTCTCCTCCTTAGTGTCCACCTATACTCCCACTCGCATGCTCAGCACCCCAAACCAGCAATTCCTAGACATTTACCAACTAACAAAACCTATTGGCAAACTATTATACAAATCCTCTGTATCCCAAGCTTAGAATAAACTTCCAACACACATACGCTCCATTACCCACCCTATACACTTTAAAAAAGAACTCAGACTTCCCTTAATGAACACCTAAACTTGTACCTGTCATGACCCTACCTAACTCCACTAAAACTCTTTCTCCTAATCTTTTCCAATTTCTCCCTCATATTGCCTTAACATCTTATCTACTTCCCACTACTCCTTCCACCTTATATAGGTATTTTCATCTCTCACATCTGTACTATTCCTAAATACTACTTCCTTAACACACTTGATTACTCCACCACTTCAAAACTTTTTGGATTGCTCTGACAGCTGTATTGCTAAACATGTACCACAAACAAAAATGTGTACATACTTTTCTGATCTGATGTACCTTACTAATTTTTGTGCATTACACTGTGTATTGCTATGTACTCTAAAATGAAATTGTATGCACTGTAAACTGAACTTCTATGCATTTTAAACTGTCTGTAACCGGAACTTTTCTCCTCAGGTCTCCACTGAAAATGGGTCTCTGGCCCCGCTGGACAAACCCGGTTAACAAATGTAAATAAATAAATAAAATAAATATGTTAGAGCACCCATTTCATTGTCTTGAGATATGAATTGTTTTGTCGTACTGCAGCATTACTTTTTCTGCAATGGCATTTAAAATGTGATAGAACTGCTGTATTATACAATGCAGTCTGAAACAGTTGAAATGAATAGCCAAGATTCAAGTACTGAAAGTCATTCCTTCGTATAATGACGATGTACATTTGCTTTACACATTACTGTTTGCTGACTAGGAGACCATTAATCACATATGTTAGATGAACAGACTCATGCTTTTAGGCATGTTTAGATCCCAAAGGCTGCAGGTACTATTATCATACAAAGGTGAAAACCGTGAAGTTAAACTATTATAATTACAGAAGTCTAAATTAAAAATGTCAGTAAAGTAGAAGTTTCACAATAGATTGAGTGGTACAGTTCACAAATGAGTTCATGTGTAATATGTGCCTTTGCAAGAAATAGAGGAGAGCTCAGCAAGGAAGAATCGTATGAATCAGAAATCAGTGAGTTTACTATCTACATGTTCTGCTAATCAAGCACTCCGCACACTCAAAATTGTAAATGGGAGCCTTAGGTTTAAAAAATATAAAAAGTTAACTTACTTTATTGCAGGGGGGCAGGTCCCCCTCTACCCTAGCAGTTTAATTGTGAATGTTCTGTGATCACACTACGCGGAGGAATGGAAACTCTTCCGTTTTGCACTTAAGCGTATAGCTCGGAATGGGAGATTTCCCTTTCCTTCACTATAGTGCTATCTCGGAATAGGTATATTTAAGTAGGGGGGTGTGGGGGGTGCAGGAGGGTGAAGCCCCCCTGTGAAAACATTTGAAAGGTGTTAATTTTTTTTTGTCCCTTTCATAAGTTCGAGTTTCTCTAAATTCGAGATTCTGGTTTCTAGTTTATGACTTTCGAGTTTAGAGACATTCGATCATATGAAATGGAACCATACATATATATATATATATATATATATATATATATATATATATATATATATATATATATATATATAAGCAGGCATATACTCATCAAAACAAAGTCATACACATATAATTATCCCCCACATTCATATACTATATAATAACTTAGATGTAAACACTCATCCAAAAAAACTGAGTACATTAAAACATTATAATACATTTGATAATTCATACAGACACACACACGCACACACACACACACACACACACACACACACACACACACACACACACACACACACACACATATCAGAAATTGTGCCATTAGTCGTACAAACACTAAATTGTTACATTTAGATTGGCTCAGAGGTGCAGCTCCCCTTCAAAAATGCAGTTCATTCAATCACGTACCTACTCAAATAACTTACGATATGCACTGTAATATACCTTACTGTACTACCATGAATTACTACAGGTACCACTTAAAGTAAGTTTGGGTATTGGATGCTAAATGTTATATCTTTAGTTTTACATAGAGCACCACTGGTGACTCATACCAATTACTTGTACCAGTCTACTTTGAAATGTAATATATGTTTATAATAAACAGGACAATAACATTGGAAACATTTTTCTTTTTTAAGCTGAAAGTTTAATTTGTTTACTCAAAACTCTCAGGTTACTTTTGAAGAGATCATGATAGTCTAGTATTTTTGGCATTCTCAGATAACTTCTCTTTTTGTTTCTGCTTTGCATTTTCCATATGCCCTATTTGTTTTAGTAGAATATGAATTAAATTATTATTTTGTTATTTTTTATATAGCATTGTCTCTGGAATGGATTATAATGTAACTAAACTTCAAACAGAAAACATAGTGTTCAATAATTTCATTATAAAAAGCCTTATTTGAATCTAAAATTAAATGAGTTTCATTCATGTCTTTTAACTAAGTCACTTTGGAATAACAATGCAGCATATGTACTGAATTTTATGCATTGTACTTGCCTTCATTTCTATAAAATACCAAGATTGAGTCTGTCTTGTAAAAACTTTTAAAACTGCAGAGAAGAAGAATCATAGCTGAACCTTTCATTTCATGGAATGTTGTAGATGCAATATGTATATCATTGTTTTTTAATTTGTCAGGTTGTTAATGTGCAGTTAATTATGCATTTATGACTATATATCTGTGCGTGTTTGTTTGTGTATGTGTATATGTGGACATTTGTGAGTATGTTTGTTTGCATATGTGCACGTGCATATGTGTGTGTATATGTATGCAAACATTTTTAAGTATATTTGTGTGTGCCCTTGTGTTTATGTTTGTGTGTGTGTGGCGGTTGTTGCTTATTGAGTAAAGTTATATAATGACACTGGAGAAATATACATTTGCAAAATCGACCATGTACAACCAGGTTGCATTGATAAGGTCTGGAACTGAATGCATAAATCTAAAAGTGTGATAATTCCCAACTTAATATTAACAAAATACTATCAAAATGTGGAGAATAAAAACTATTTTTCACCTTTTGATCAAATTCATTTTCTGAATTTTGTAATACAAAATTACCAAAATATCAGAAATGGTAACCACGGAATTGACATTCGAACACTGTAAGTTCCATTGTTGAAAGTCCGTGTTACCACTAAAGTTTTTGCAGGGGGCACCCCCCCCCCCCCGTGTATTATATATTCCAACTCTGTGATCGCATTACTGTAGGGAAAAGGTTAACTTTCCTGATCCTCACTGTAGTGCAATCTGTTAGCAGAATGTCAGGTGCACATTAGAGAATGTAGACTACCATTTGCTAATGTGCATTTGAACATTTTTCAGAAAGGCATTACAGAAACTGGAAAAGATGCATTCAACCATCCCAAGTGCCTTTCCGCATTTTGATAGCAAACCTTAGCAAATATGTTCTTTACTATCCAATGATACTAATGCCTTTCCTATTAAACCCATTGAGAAAGTTATTAGATAACTGCTAGCCTGTATTACTTTTCAATTTTTTGGTGTTGTTTGTACGATAAATGCCTCTTGAAGTTATAGTTGCTAACTATAAGGATTACCAAGTCTTTTACATTATAGCATTCTAATCAAAGTGCTACTTTCCCCATTATGTCACACAACAAAAGGTGGAAATGGGCAATACAATGCAATATTTCCTCCTGACTACATCTTGAAATATGACAAATGATTAACCAGTCAAAACTTGCATTCTGCAACTCTCGCTGTCAAGTATTTCAGATATGCATGAAGCAAATTATGTCAAGTATCTTGTGTTTTCTCAGTCAACAGTGTCCACTACAGAAGATCACAATAAAATCGGCAAACTAGTAATTCATTTGGACCTGTTTACCTTTTCCTTTCTTCTCTGAATGCTAATTCAGCAATGGGAATGTCTCTACAGTCAGTTTCCCATGTTTGAAGACTGTCACAATTAACGTGACTGTCTTGAAGACAGTATAACCTTAAGGAAAGAGCTGCGTCCTTGTGGGTGTTTTTAATGACTGAAGGATTCAGCAAGGAGAGTGCATTTTTTAATCCATATGTGAAAATGAAAGCAGCTTGTACTGAGTATTTTTTGTGTGTCATGGGTGGCACGTTATGAGGTGATGGGAAAAATGAGGAATTCAGTTGACAGCATCAGTGACTCAGCAAGTAGCTCTCATGGTTTTGGTCTTGAAAGATCAGAAGGTTGAAGGATCTTTTCAAACCAGATGATTTGATTTATTTTCCTTTACTGACACTGCTGTGAAGCATAAGGGAGTGCTATGTGTTTGAGTGTACTATCCTTCTGATTTGATGTTAAACCAAGGTCCCATTTTTCTGAGTTGGTGGTAGCCTAGATGCATGTAAAAGATCTCATTTTTCTTTGATTTCCTGCAGTTACCTGAACAAATTGTCATAGTCCATATAAATAAAAACTCATTTTTCACATGAAAATGGGTACAAACTTATTGGGACTGATCAAGTCAATAAAATATCAGTAGAACAGAAAGAGAGAGAAATAAAGAAAGAAAAAGAAAGAAAGAACTGCAAAACAGGTTACTTTCTTACACTTGGAGATGAAGCATTAATACTTTTTAAAAGGCATATGTAATGTATATATATATATATATATATATATATATATATATATATATGGGTCTACCTGAAAACGCCGAAAGTTCTAAACGCCGATGACGAGAACACCGACACCAGAAGATCAACAACGGAGAAGACCAACAGTTGAGAATCCTGATGCTGAGAACACCAACATGTTAAGGTAAGTGTGCGATAGGGATGGACGTTAGGGTCAGGGTGTAGATAACGTAAGTGTGTGATAGTGACAGACATTAGGGTAGGGTGCGGGTCAGGTAAGTGTGCAATAGTGACGGACTTTAGGTTTAGGGGTGGGTTAAGTGAGTTAGGGTTAGGGTGCAGGTAAGGTAAGTGTGCGATAGTGACAGAGTTAAGGTTCGGGG